>NW_006922206.1:916198-931555 GCF_000298275.1 Orycteropus afer afer
GGCACATAACAACAACAACAACATAGCTAACGTTTCTGCATGACCATATAGTTATGATCATAAAATTTTGTTGTTGTTGTTAAGTGCCATCAAATTAGCTCCAACTCATATTGGCCCTACGTACAACAGAATGAAACACTACCTGGTCCCACACCAGCCACACAATCTTTGCTATACCTGAGCCCATCATTGTAGTCACTAGGTTAATGAATCTCATTGAAGGTCTTCCCCTTTTTTGTTGATTCTCCACTTTACCAAGCATGACATCCTTCTCCAGGGAATGGTCCCTTCTGACAACAGGACCAAAGCAGGTGAGATGAAGTTGGGCCATTCTTGCCTCCAAGGAGCGTTCCAGCTGCCCATCTTCAGAGCACACCTTTTTGTCCTTCTGACAGTGCATGGTACTTTCAGCATTCTTCGCCAACACCACAACTAAAAAGCATCAACTCTCATTCAGTCTTCCTTATTCATTGTCCAGCTTTCACGTGCATATGAGGTGATTGAAAACACCATGGCTTGGGTTAGGTGCTCCTTAGTCTTCAAAGAGATATCTCTGGTCTTTAGCACTTCAAAGAGTTCTTTTGAGGTAGATGTGCACAGTGCATTATGACATCTGATTTCTTGGGTGTTGCTTCTGTTGGTGTTGATCGTGGAACCAAGTAATATGAAATTGTTGACAACTTCAATCTTTTCTTCATTTATCATGATGCTGTGTATTGGACCAGTTGTGATTACTTTTGTTTTCTTTATGTTGAGGTGCAATAAATATGGCAGACTGTGATCTTTAATCTTCATCAGAAAGTGCTTCAAGCCATCTTCACTTTCAGCAAGTAAAGTTGTGTCATCTGAATATTGCAGACTGTTAATGAGCTTCCTGATGCTGTTCTCTTCTTTGCATAGTCCAACTTCTTGGATTATTTGCTTAGCATATAGATAGAATAGAAGGAGCTCTGATAGCACAGTAAGAGCTCCGGTGGTGTAGTGCCTAAGACATTTAACTGCTAACCAGAAGGCTGGCAGTTCAAACCCACCAGCCACTCCTCGGAAGGAAGTTTGGGCAATCTACTTCCATAGTGAAATTGCCTCAGAAACCCAAACAGGTTTTGCTATGAGTCAGATCTGACTTGAGGGCAGTGAGTTATTTTTTTTTTTTTTCTTCCAGTGGTGTATTGCCTTAGACATTTGACTGCTAACCAGACGGTTGGTGGTTCAAACCCACCAACCAGTCTGTGGAAAGAAACCTGGGCAATCTACTTTCCTTGGAAACTCAATGGGGGTTGCTATGAGTTGGAATAGACTCAATGGCAGTGAGTTTGGTTTAGTTTAGTATAGATTGAATAAGTATGGTGAAAGGATACACACCAGACTCACTCCCTTTCTGATTTTAAACCATGCAGTATCCCCTTGTTCTGTTTGAGTGCCTCCTAGTCTATGTACAAGTTCCTCATGAGTGCAATTAACTGTTCTGGAATTCCAGCACTAATGTGTCAATGTCGTATGGTGGTGGCGTGTATGTTGCTGTGAGGCTGGAAGTCATGTCACCAGTAATTCAAATACAAGTAGGGTCACCCATGGTGGACAATTTTCAGTGGAGCTTCTAGAGTAAGACAGACTTGGAAGAAGGAAAACACCATCCACTTCTCAAAGAAGTAGACAGTGGAAACCTTAGGAATAGCAGTGAAACATTGTGTGCTATATTACTGGAAAACTTTATGAATAGGCCAATATAGTTCCCGAAGTTGAGCTCCTCAGATGAAAAGGCACTCAAAATATGACTGGGGAAGAGCTGCCTCCTCAAAGTAGAGTCGATCATAATGACAAGGACCTCTATTTGCTGATGGGGGATGACTTAAAATTGGAAGAAACAGCTGTAAGTATCCATTAATAATTGGATCATGGAATGTAAGAAATATGAATCTAGGAAAATTGGAAGTTGTTAAAAGTGAAATGGAACACATGAAGATCGATATCCTAGGCATTAGTGAACTGAAATGGACTGTTTTTGACCATTTTGAATCAGACAACCACATGATCCACAATGCTGGGAATGACATTGAAGAGGAATGGTATAGCATTCATCATCACAAGGAATGTATCAAGATCTATCCTGAAGTACAATGCTGTCAGTGATAGGTTAATATTCATATGCCTACAAGGAAGACCAGTCAATACTGCTATTATTCAAATTTACCCACAAATCACCAAAGCCAAAGATGTGTAAGGTGAAGATTTTTACCAACATGTGCAGTCTGAATGATAATTGATTATGCTACACTGAATTCAGAAGGAAATCGTTTTAAAATCAAGCCATTTGATAGAAGGTATTAGGGGTTCTATTTTCACAAAGTTTTATTTCTATGGTCTCTGCTTCTCCTATGAGCTTAATCTTTTCATTTGTTATGCAGAGGCATAACCTAAGAAATGAAGAAGATTTGGTGAGACAGCTGTAACTTCATTTTATTGTGAAATATTTGACCATGTTCTTTATATATTTATTTATTTACACCTTCGTGAAGAAATGGCATATACCATCTTTTCTCACTATTTTAGCTTCTTTGACTTGAATGTGACTGCTAACCTGAAGACCGTCTGTTCAAACCCACCAGCCACGTCTCTCTGAAGAAAGATTGGGCGATGTATTTCTGTAGAGATAAAGCCTTGGAAACTGACAGAGAGGTCATTATGCATTGAGATCGACTTGACAGCAGTGAGTTTGGTTTCATTTGGTTTTGACTTGCCTACATGGTGAAATGAATTACATGTTGGTTTGAATTGAATAAGACAGTGTTGTTCACAAAGTAAGAAAATATGAGCTCTACCTGTGTGTCTGGCTCCTCCATCCCTTTTACCTGATGTAGTTAATAGCCATTGAGTTGACGTCCCCTCACAACAACCCCAGGAATAAGAGGAGCTGTCTGGTCCTGTGTCATCTTCACGGCCCTCGGTACGTTTGAGTCTGTTTTGGCTGTTGTGTCAATCCATCTCATTACGTATTTCCCTCGCTTTCACCGACCCTCTGCTTTCCCAACCATGATGTCAGTTTCTAGACATCTGCCTTTCCTGATAACATGTCCGAAGGACGTGAACTGAAGGTTTGCCATCCTTGCTCTTACGGAGCATCCTGATTGGATTTCTTCTAAAAGGATTTGTTTGTTCTTCTGAAAGTCATATATTCAATGTTTTTCACCAATACCACCATTTGAATGCATCAGTTCTACCTTAGGTAAGTCCTAAACTCTGAGACTCACTCTTTTAATCCACTAATTGACAATCATACTCCTTTACAACATTATCCTGTTGTTGTAGGAATGGGACAATGTGTTGAAATTTGTTTGGGCCTTGTTAAAGTTTCATATACACATAATGTTGTATTGTCAGTAGTAGCTTTTCAGCATGTCTCTCTGTTTGTATGAAAGCTTCTACCAAATGAAAGCTGAAAGGATCAACTTTTGTCCTGTATGTGGGAGAGAAGGGGGCATGTGTAACACCTGGATGCACTAGGATGGGAACTCAGTGACAACCCTCTTCAAACTAGGCCGCAGGGGTGGATCAAAAGTTTTCTTCTCTTGGAAACTATAGGCTGTCTCCCACTCATCTTAGGGGGCTTTCCTGTTCAAATAGCTAACTGTACCCACATGAAGGGGAAGTCTGCTCTGAGGTATGTTAGCATATTTGAATAGTTGTGTCATTTACATTGGCCATCTGTTAGTAGTATGTACTCGAGAGTTAGTCTTATTATAAGAGGGTTATACATCAATAGCTCTGGAAAGCATATAAGTGAAGAGGGTTTTCAAAGGGCATGCTTCAGTGAACGTGCATTCCGAGAGCTTGTCTATAAAAAGATTTCCAGGCATGCATTCAGTGCACAGTGTTCATTTGCTGTGGGTTTCTGAGCTCTACCAAACTACTAATGGCTCTGTGGGCTTCCCAGATGTAGATGCAGCAGCAGATCTTACCCCAATTCAGAAGTACTTTTAGTGCAGAACATAAAATAAAATAAATTAAGAAAATAGTGTAGTGGTCAGAAGATTGACACATCCCACTAAGAGCTTCAGCCCCTTTTCTGCCATCAGAGGAATCATCACTACAGACTGAAATGCACATCACCTGAAGCATCATATTCCCCCCATCTGGCTTTATACTTTCTGTTTGTTACACATTTCTTTCCCTATAAAAACTTTCTAGATGTCCAGTTGAAATAAAGGTTATTATTATTATTGGAACAGGTAATAGTAACCACTAAAGTACAACTTGTTTCCGTCTTAATTTTTAATGTAACTCCTATATCCATACATATATTGTGCTATTGATTGCAATGGAAAAGTTCTGGAAAGCCCATGTCCACTAATTCATGGGGGAAGAGCATCACCCACTTGCTCTAGTAGTTACCCTCTTTTACATCAGTGTCTTCCAGTTTGCAGGTAAATCCACTGCTTTGCTGAGGGGTAAAGTGAAACCCTGAGCTGGAGTCCAACTCCCATTGAGTAACGCTTAGGAAATAAGTAGGCACGATCTTTTCAAAGATGAGAAAATGTGTTTGAATATTCCAAATTGGCTCTTGAGAGTCTACGAAGGATTGAACTTTCTGTAAAAAAGTGGTTTTTTGATGCCACTTATCTCAGGCAGGGGAAACTTCTGTTTTCAGAATGACTGAATGGAAGGAACCCTGGATGACTTCTCATCATGCCTGAGATAGTTGGGCCATAAAGTAAATACTCATGTAGCCAAAGTCAATAATTGTTCCCATAAACATTATGTCTATAATGAATGGAAATAAATAAACAAATAAAATAATTAAACCCACCTTTGAGCACAAAGAGGGAAAGTAATTAGTAATATATTTTTTTTGTAAAATGTCAACAGCTTTCTGTAGCTTAGATTAAGACTTTTAAATTCTAATTTTCACACATGATACCAGATTTTGCACAGGTTACAAACCTTCATTTCTCATTACCAAAAGTAGAACCAAAAAACAACAGCAATAAAAACAGTTGCCCTTGGGTTGATTCCAACTCATGGTAACCCCATGTGTTTAGGTTCCCTAATGCCGCTCTAACAGAAAACACCACATACAGTTGGCTTTAACAGACAAGGATTTATTCTCTTAGACAGTTTTGGAGGCTAGAGGTCCAAGTTCAAAGGGCCAGCCCTAGGGGCTGGGACAAGCCCCTCGACATAGGGCTTCAGCTCTCCCTGTTGCTCCCAGCCCACTGAAGCTGAAGGCTTCTCTTCACTCAGGCAGCTGCTAGCTGCTAAGGTTGGCAAACCCAAGGTTGACAAGTAAAATGGCACAGTCCCAAGATTATCAAACTACACAGTAGGCCACTAGTTCTAATTCAGAGACAGTCCCAAGATCAGCAGGAAATATGTCAGGCTGCAGAATGAAGACTTGGCTACATGCAGGGTCTAAGCATGCCAAAAAGCTGCTGAGACCTTTCTCAATTTTTTTTTTTGTTGTTGTTGTTCTTATATACAGGGAGCAGATCACATCCCTAAGGCAGCTACTCAGCTACTCCAGTAGATTCCACCGTGGAGCTGATTACCAGGTTCATCATGGGGAATAACTACATCCAGCTGCCCAGCCACGCAACCAGGCCCAGCCAAGATGACACACACCTTAACTACCACACTGTGTGTACAAAGTAAAACTGCACTCCATGGTTTTTGCGACTTGCCACTTTCTCAGAAGATCACAGGCCACGTCTTTCTTTTAAGACATTGCTGAAGGTTCAAATTGTCAAGCTTTTGCTTAGTAGTGTCCACAGGGACTCCAGGATTGCATGAAACCCTTTTCATTCTTAGAGAATTCCCTGAAGACCCACCTCATTCCCCCTTTCAGACAGGAATTACTCTTGAAGACTGACCTATAGGTGGTAATCTTAGAAGTCATGCCCTCAGGCTTTTTGGTTTTGGTTAATTTCCTTTCTCTCCACCTTAAAGCAACACCATTTAACAAAAACCAAAAACTCTCTGCTGTCCAGTTGATTTCACTCACAGCGACCCCTCCTCAGGTTCCCAAGGTGGTATCTCTACGGAAGTAGATTGCCCAGTCTTCCTTTCAAGATCATGTACCAGGAGCCCAGCTAAGAAGCAGAGACTGCTCCACACGCCACATGATGTTGTAGTTGGAACGTTTAGTGGTGTAACAGCAAATAAATATTGACAGCAATGCAGGTTCAATAGTGCCTTTGACTTCATTAGCCAGTCTTGTCATCTAAAACATTTCCGATTGAAGAAACACTGTTTTGCTTTATTATATTAGATAAAAGTCTCCAGGCATCCTGCCAAGAAGGTGACAAAGGAGGAGTAAAGAGTCTCTGTGGAAAGTCCAGTGATACTGTTTGCATAAGTGTGCTTGCACAGAGCAAACTCTTCCTTTAATTTCTAGGGAAATATGTGAACACGGTGTTTATGAGTTCTAAGACTTTCTCCTTGTACCGGGCAAGGGATTAAGCAATTTTGGATTGGAAGTTACAATACAAAGAAATAGAGAGGGAGGAGGTGGAGGGAGGGAGAGAGAGAGAAGGAGAGAGCATCCAATCATAAAGGACAAAGCGGACTGGTGATTCCCCCAGATTTATTTACTGAAAGAGCAACCTTGAGGAAGGAGGAAGTGGCCATCTATCTACTGGGTTTCATCCCTTCATTAATTGCATTTAAAAACCTCACAAGTTTTCCCTGCCAGACATAGTATTTCTGAGCCACGGCACCTGGGGTACATCACCTCTCAGGTTCTCTCTTGCTGTGGGCTATTCCAGTAACTGTGTCTGAGGTTGGTGATTAAGAAGAGTCTTATTTAGTTGTACAGGTTCAAGGTCCTCTTAGTCTTTCCGTCTTCCCCTTTCTGGGCCCTCATCAGTCAAAGAAAGCATAAGGTGTAGCTGTGATTGGCTACTCAGTAATTTTACGGCATCTCACAGATGCCTGAGTGTGTGCGGCTATGAATAACTCACTGGGTTTTATCTTTGTGTTTGTCTCATCCTTTCCTATTTTCTTGGTGGATTACAGTCACCATGAATGTATGTTCCACTGTTGACTGTGAGCAACACCTGTGTATGGTGCTAATTTGAATGCTATCTATCAGGCCTCTGTGCACCTACGTTCAAATAGATGGGAAGTGTGTGTGTGTGTCTGGGTGTGTAGAATGTTTCTTTGGTACATTTGGTGTGTAGATATATGTGTGTTGTTTGTGTGTGTATATGTGGGATGTGTGTTTATAGGTATGTGTGGTTCAGTGTGTGTGTGTGTGTGTGTGTTGTCTGTGATTGTGTGTATGTGTAGTGTTTGTGTATATACATGTAGCATGTGTATATGTTTCCTATGTGTGTGTTGTGAATGTGTGTGTGTGTGTGTGTGTGTGTGAAGAGTGTATTAAAGCAGGGCAATCCTGTTTACTTAGAGGCCTTATAACTTTCAAGGAAAAGCTGGTAACTTCCTGGTTCTCAGTTGCAGAAACTAACATCCTCACTTGCTTAGGACATAGAATCCTGCTTGTTTCAACATCTGATCACATATGAATTCATAACTTTGCAGAACCCACTTTTTTTCAATTTAATTTAATTTAAAATTTAATTATCAAGAGGCTAGAGTGTCAACTTTATTTTTTTAAACTTTTTATTGAGATTTGGGTGCAATTTTACAAAGCAGATTGATTTTACATTTAATAGCTCATATACATTTTGCTTCAGGACACTGGTTACATTAGGCCTGCATATTATTGTTTGTCTGAGAGATAAGCCACGGGAAACAAAGAGTGAAGAAAATCAAATATGTTTGGAAACAATTAGTCCAAGGGCCTAATAGACCATGGGAACCTCAGGCCACAAGACCCTGAGACCCGAACTTACTGCTACCTGGCTACCAATGTCAACCCTTTGGAAAGGGATTGAAATTGGAGATCCTGCATACAGTGGGAAAAAAATATGGAACAAAATTCAAAAACATTATGATGACCAAGAAGATTATTGGTTGGATAGAAACTGGTGAAACCCCTGAGATTATGGCCCATGTCACCCTTTTGGCCAGAATCCACATTTTTTTTTTTTTAAATTCAAGAAAACAAGACTATTTTTAAAATGTGTAACTTCATAGAGTTTACTACAAATGGAGACCTAGAGATCATTGAAAGCAATACATGAAATTTAAGGAAAAAATAAATAAATAAATAAATAATTCATGTTTCATAGGCTCATAAAACATTTTCTCAAATGTAAAAACAGCTTATGAAGTAAGTTAAAAAAAAAATCTTGAGGATTCATCATTATTTTGATTCAATCAAAGTAATCCAGGTTAATTTTAAGTAGAAAAGAAATACAAAAGTTCTACCTAGCATTTTAAATCAAACAAACACTTCTTATTCACTAAACTTCACAAAAATATTAAAATTTTGACACCTCCTCATGCTCATTTTTGGAAAGTGAAGTCCTTGCTGTCTGCAGATGGGTTGATTTGGCAAGTAGCTCCCAGAATGCACTGAGGTCATGTGAACACACAGGAGAGGATAGGGCCACAGGAAGGACTTTGAGAAGATATGTCAGAATCCTTGGTCACATGCGCTGGAATTTCTCTTTGTAATTCCCCTTCAGCACTTCCAGCTTTTCCTACAGACTCTACATGAACTCACAACGGGAAGTGGCCCCTGATGGTCTCTCTGGGCCATTTCATCCTCTTCCCGCTACATGGTCTGTGTCCAGTGACATGGGCTGGCCACCACATCCACTTACAGCCCCGGGACCTCCCCACCATGAAAAATTCATAGGAGGAAATACCTTCCTTCAGTGACTTTAGGGGCAGTGTTTTGCTAAATGGATGATTGTTTCAATGCTGTGAATGTTTAACTCTGGGAGGAATGATCTTCTACTGTCTTTGCTCATTGTTCCTGCTTTCAATCAAGCCACAAGCAGGGTCTCAAACCCCAAAACTGATCAGGAAGCAACATAAATGCATCAAGAAGCATGGTTTCCATCATTTTAAATCCCCTTTGCTACTTCTGTACTATGCTTTGCTGAAAGGTGTGAGCAGAGTTTCAGATAAAGTGAGGCATTTTCTAGATAGGTATTTCCATAGAAAATATATTAGTAATACATCTCTTTACTACAATAGTTCTCTTGCCTTTTATAGGATTTTTTCCTACTTTTAATAATATTGATAAACATTGTGTTTAATTTAGCTTTATCATTCTTTGGCTAATTGCCATCCAAACACAATTGCAATTAAACCCAAATGAAATATGGACTTATTTTACAAAAATATTGTTAAAGGTTTTGTTCTGGACTAGACCTGTAGTAAACCCTGCAAATAATTAAAACATTATTTACCTTGTTTTCTGTCCCCAGTTTGTCTATTCCCAGGACCTGGTGATTCATTAATAAATTTGTGTGCGACCTACGGAGACTTCAAAAGGAAGAAGCTATTCTCTGTTTTCCCATTGTTTCAAGGTTAATTTCTTTCACATACAACGGTTCCAGGATTTATGAAGTAGGAATTATGAATGAGAGATGTCTGTTCTTCTTGCCTCTTACACCCAACCCCTCAGAATACCCTCTCCAACCTTAAACTTGACTTCTCTTCCCCACTGTACAAGCCACCATCACTTACTGTCTGTCACGGTATAATGCAAGCCAGCCCTCTGCTCCCTTTGACACCCCTCTTAGTGTGATCCTCTTAAAATAGCTTTTAGTCATATCTGCTCCTAACTCTGGAATGGATTGCCATTCGACTACTCATAGAATCCGAACTCCTTGGAGAATCCAGCAGCATCCAGGTGTGAGGCCCAGGTCTGACCGGACTGCTCGCTCCCCTGACTCATGCAGCTCCAGCCTCACCATCAGGGACTTGTGACTTTTCCAAGCCTACAGATGCTGGGCCTTCTCCTTGCTAATCTTCCCTCCAGGAAAGCTGTTCCCTCCCATCTCCGGATGGTTTTTCATCACCATTGAAGTTCCTCCTGCATTCTATCTTCCCTGGACAAGCCCTTGACCTCTCCTTAGTACCATTCTCAGAAGAGACCCCTGAAGGGAGTCTGAGGGCTGATTTCCAGACTAGCCTTGCACATCCCCATACAAATGTATGGACAAACGCAAAGGCTTGGGTTGTTTTAACTTGGTAATTTTCATTTCACAAATTCACTGTTAATTTCCTTCTTTTCACTTGAGAAGGTGCCTTGGGGACCTTTGCACGTGGGCACACGCAGCTACAGCAGATTCTTTATTTTATTTTTGCTGCTAAATAATATTTCTCAGTTTTCTTTCTCTTTAGTATTACCCAAAGGCTTTCTGATGAACTGGGAATGAGAAGTGAGGACAATGGATGAAGCCAAGATCTTGTCTGGATTTTACTCTTGCCAAACATTTGATTGACCCCTCCTTGCTTTAAAGGCCATGACCCTGCTTGTAGTTGTGCAACATTGCCCCACAGATGATATCAAAACAAGGATTCAGGTGTCACAGGGTACATGAGTTCCTATTTGTAAAACTTACTGCCAACTTGGCCTCCAGACGAGCTGTACTGACTTAAACTGCTGCCAGCAAAGCAGGATGCCCATTACCTACCCCTCGGAATTGCTTGGTGGTATGGAAAGTTTATTATTTAACCATTTTCGTTGAACTTATGTGATCTTCCTACAATACCCTGCACCCATATGAAAAGTTTTTAAGGTGAGAAATGCCCCAAATGTCATTGAGAACCCCACAATTTTCAATTTAATAATCTAATAATTTAGGTAACTGACTAAGAAGAAAGGCTCACATAGTATTGTGTCTTTAGAAATATTTGGGAACAGCTGAACAAAAAGAGGTTAGCCAGGCTCCAGAGGACTGCTCACAATGGAAGAGCTCACCAGGGGACAGCATTTCCTGTCTCTTCCTATGTCCACCTTTGGACAAGTGAGTCTTTTTTTTTTTTTTTTAAGTGTAGCTCCTGTATTTGTTTGTATACCACAGAGGGCAACATACCACTGAGGGATCTCTCCAAGGTGTAATTGGTGTTTCCTTAAAGGATTTGCATCCCTGCTGATCTTAATGAGGCCCAAAATAAAGGTCATTGATGATAGAGTGCATGGAGACCTCCCTTTGTATCATTTTCTTCTTTCTTTGATTTTCCAAAGGCCACCTATTGCTTTAAGGGATAGAGGAATACACACACTCAAATCCATCAGGGACAGTAAATATGGCAAACACAGTCACCTGAGAATATGTCGCTGTGAAATGCTCACCAGGAAGGTGAGTCATAGAAGTTGAGTGTGTATCCACCACTCTGAGGAGCGATATGGTTTCGATGAAGATGCTTCTTCAAAGTGAGTATGAGGGAAAAATTTCCCTCAATATAAGCCAATGTGGAAAAGAAAGAGAGGAGGCATATTTTCTTAAAACTGCTTCTGTCTGGTCAAAAAGCTGCCCAGGAGCTGGATTGTGGTAGCTGCGTTTTGGGGGACAATGTGCAGGTACCTGGAACCAACATATTTCTCAGAAAAGTACGAACAGAGTTAGAGTGGGCAGATTGTAAAGCGGTATTTGCCCGGATTATGAGCTATGGCATGTGGGGCTTGGCTCATCTGAACAGCTTGAGCACTGATGGACCTCTACCGCTGTGGTTTACCATGGACTGTCTACACCACAGGCAGTAGCAGATGTTTGCCAGGTAGTGGGAGCTATGCCCATTCCTCCCTTTCTTCTGGAGGATTTGTCAAACACGCAGACCCAAAAGGAGATGTTACATCTCCCGCATGGCAGTGACCTGTCAGAGGAATGGAGACATCACTAGCCGGCCCTGTCCTCTGTCTCATTCCATCGCTGTAATTTGGAGAAAGCACCTAGACCATCTTAGTGCTTCCACTCCCCGAATACATAAAATTGCCGACCTTTAATTATGCACATCACCTGAGAATTAAGGGGCCTCTTAAGGTGGACTATACTCCAAATGTCATTCATACCAGGAAATTCTCAATTCAATAACATAAGGATTTAGGGAATGACCAAGAAGAAATGCTCACATAAGTTCAAAGCTTTAGGAGCTGTGTCCAGAGGACTTGAAGGCCTTCACCCAGAGTTTCTGAGCTTCTGCATTACTGGCACTTTGGACTGGATGATTCTTTGTAGTGGGGACGGCCCTGTGCATTGTGGGATCTTCAGGCTCACTCACTAGATGCTAATAGCAGCCCCTCAGGTGTGACAGCCCAAACTGTCTCCACACATTGACAAATGTTCGCTGGGGGCCTCCTTTGGGAACCCTTGAATCCAACCCTTAAGTCCATGCTTACCTGAACACTCCTGCCAAAGACAGCTGAAACAATGTTTCAGAAAGTACAGGCTGATGAATTTTTCATGAATTCAGGAATTGTTTGAGATTAATTCATGTTGTCCATTTCTTTGATTTCTCAGAGATACTGACCAAGTTTAACATCAGTGGCATGTGTAGGTTCTAGATACACAACTACTAGGATCAGAGCACACAAATATGTGCAAAACGATTCCCCAAATTGGGAGGAAATATACTATGGTGTATTCCAGAAAGCAGAAGCAGTCTGGCAAACCCTGATGTAAATAACATTGTTAGTGAAAAGATTAGCCCACATTTTTTATTTTTTTAATCAGATTCTGAAGTTCGTGAATGCTGTGAGTCAAAGTGTCACATCATGCCTGCTCAATACCATAGATGACAACCTAAATCTGAGAAATGGTGACTGTTCTTTTCTTTTTCTCTGTCTGTTGCTTAAACTGGGAGCCAAAACAGGACTACCTTATTTTCCAGGTCTAGTGAGCTTTCTGGCTTTGTCAGAGTATAATCTTCCCACTTTTCTATTATTCTCTATTCGTGGAAAATAATTATGTTTTCCTTCTCTGATAGGTTTCTGCCTTACCCAGTTTCTGATTTTCACAGGTTTGGCTATATTTTGTTTTCCGTTGTTTTAACCTAAACTTGATGAGGAAGTTACATCTGTGTTATTTTGGAAACCAGGGTATCCACCAGCAACATTTTAAATAATGCCCTCTTTCATAAATGGGGCAAGAAGACCAACAGATCTGCTGAAATCACTGTCACAGGGAGAATGAAAAGAATTGTTCATCAGAGAGTTGTTTTTTTAGAAACATAAACTATGTTCGTGTTGAGAGACACTGGTTAAGAAATGAAAGTTCTAGGTAAAAGTGAAAGGTTGCCAGGTTTGAGCCAAAGAAGAATTCTGATTCACTTGTTAAATAATGAGGGGATTGTTCACTCTGCACACAATGTGGCCAATTCTGTGCTTTACAACAAAAACAGTTCAAACTAATTCACCAAAACATTCACAGAAAGAAAACTCAGAGGATGTTGTTTTTGGGATAGGAAGGAACATCCCCTCAGGCTCCTTAAATCCTCAATGCTGGATTCAGTGAATGAGGGGGAAAACAACAGTAGGCTATTGTCACCGAGTTCCCAGCTCCTGATGGCAAGCCTTGTGTCCAGAGCAAGGTGTACGGCCAACAGAGCAGGGAACGGGGTCCCTTTGTTTTCTCTCCAGTTCTCTGTCCCCTCTCTTTGTCCTTTCTATTCCTTCCTTGTCTTTCTCTTTCTCCTCTCTTTTCTCACCCCCCCCACCCCATTTCACCTTGCCTTTCCCTCCCTCTTCTTTCTCCTCTTCTTTTCTTTTCAAATTCAACTCTTCCTGGTGATCAGAGGGTATGTTATAAATATTGTGAAACTTTCTAACAATATTTAAAATCTATATTTTAAATTACAAACCTTTGTTTTAAAGTATTTAAACCTAGAATTCATTTTACTCAAATATTTGTATCAAAACTCTTCTTGCAGAGTGTAAAGTGAGCTGATGGAAGTCAACTGCATTCCATCTGCAATTCCCTTTCCACCACTGAGAGCAGAGAGGGGGCAGCCAGTATGAGGGTCACAGGAGGTCAGCAACGACAGCCAACGGTGGGTCTCAGCATCTTGCAGGGACAAGAGAGAGGCTGAGTTAATATTTTAGCTACTTTCTTACCCATATATTTGAATAAAATAAATGTTTCATAATTATCCTCCATATACAGTTTAAAATTTAATTTAGAGGTATCTAAGCCTCAGAAACCCAAGGAGGGGTCGCTATGAGTTGAGTCTGACTCGATGGCAAACAAGAACAACAACAAGGAGCTCTGGTGGCGTAATGACTAAGGCATGTGACTGCTAACCAGAAGGCTTGGAGTTCAAACCCACAAATGACTACTCAAAAGGAAGGTTGGGCAATCTACTTCCATAGTGATACCGCCTTGGAAACCCAAGGAGGGGTCACTATGAGTCGGATCCAATCGAAAGCCTTGAGAAAGATGAAACCTAAGGAGCTCTGGTGGTACTGTGGTTAAGCCATTGGCCTAATAACCAAAAGGTCATTGTTTTGAACCCCAGTCCATCCATGGAAGAAAGATGAGACAGCCTACTTCCACAAAGATTTATAGTCTTAGAAACCCTATGGGGTCTCTATGCATTGGAACTAACTTGATGGTAGTGGGCTTGGTTTTTGATTTAAGGATGAAAGGTAATAAATATTTATGTTTTTTGAAATGCATTGTAAGTTATGGTAGAGAAGATCTGATGATTTCTATTTATTTAATCTGTTAAGAACAGATAATAAAGTGATAATTTTTAAAAATCAAATATCACACTAAAAAAAAAAAAAAAAAACTCTCTGCCACAAAATCCAATTTGACTCATAGTGACCCTTCCTTGGGTTTCTGAGCCAGTATCTCAATGGATGTAGATGGCCAAATCTTCCTTCCAAGTAGTGGCTGGTAGGTTTGAACTGCCAGCCTTCAGGTTAGCAGTCAAATACATTAAAAAATAATACTAAATCATAATGCTACTGAAAAATTACCACACTAGCAACTACAAAAATATTTTGAAATCACTGCTGTAGATTACCTCATTGATGTAATGTTTAAAGTCCGATTCAGCACTGATTGGCTTGTGCCATAATATAAATGAGTATCGTGATAGGTTTCTGGCAAGATGGTGTACTAGGCAGAAAGACGGCACAGATCCTCTTCAACAAAGAAAAGGGAAACCAATTAACACAGACACAGAAGATAATCCTGGACCCCTAAGCCTTAAAGGGAAGGATATAGAAGTGGACTAAACCCCAACTAGCAGAAGAAATTGTGTGAAAATACCAAAAAAGGAGACATATGGAGCTGCGGTCTGGCAGCGGTCGAGACTGATCCTGATGGCACAGACAGCTTGGAGATTCCCGAGTGGTGATGTTGTTGTTGTTGTTGTTATGTGCCGTCGAGTCAGCCCAGACTCATAGCGACCCCTCCTTGGGTTTCCGAGGCAGTATCACTACGGAAGTAGGATTGCCCAACCTTCCTTCCGAGGAGTGGCTGGTGGGTTTGAACC
>NW_006922206.1:932753-933700 GCF_000298275.1 Orycteropus afer afer
AAGATTAATACTAAATTGTCAGAAATAGATAACACATTGAAAAGGCAAACGAGTAGAATTGATGCAATGGAAGGCAGAATTAATGAGATTGAAGACAAATACTGGAATACTTCTTTGGAAAGGGATCAATCAGAAAAAAATCAAAGCAAAATGAAGAAATCCTAAGCTTCATGTGGAATACCATCAAAAGGAATAACTTATGTGTCATTGGAATTCCAGAACAAGAAGAGAAAAACAAAACCACTGAGAAAATTGTACAAGATTTGCTAGAGGAGAACTTCCCTGATATGATGAAAAATGAGAATATATCCATTCAGGAAGTCCAATGAACCCCAAACAAGTTAGACCCCAAAATAAAATTACCAAGGCACATCATCATAAAACTCATGAAAACCAAAGACAAAGAGAATCCTGAAAGCATCATGGGAAAAACAAAAAGTTACCTACAAAGGACAGCCAGTAAGAATAAGCTCTGATTTCTCAGCAGAAGCCATGCAAATGAGAAGGCAATGGGATGGTATATAGAAAATCCTGAAAGAGAAAAATTTTCAAACAAGAATTATATATCTGGCAAAATTATCCCTCAAATATGTTGGTGAAATTAGGAAATTTCCAGATAAGCAGAAACTAAGGGAATTTGTTAAAACCAGAACAACCTTACAAGAGATATTAAAGGGAATCCTTTGAACAGAGAACCAAAAATAGCAAATAACAACTGACCATTAATGCACAACATGACATAACCCAGAAACCACAGCTATGGACATATCCAAAGTAAAATGAGCTTATAAGATGGTAAACAGGGAACCAGAGACATAATTGGCAAGTGAGAACAACTACAAACGGAAAAGACTGTGTAATCACAGAACTTCTAAAAGGGGAGGAAGTTAAGAGAGTTGCAAGATAGAATGGACTGTTGTAACAAGTTCTGTACCTCACACCATACA
>NW_006922206.1:935324-948511 GCF_000298275.1 Orycteropus afer afer
CTTCAGGTCTGGAATTGAACCCACACCTGTGGTTTCCAGCCAAACAAAACTCAGGCATATAAGTTGAACATTTACCTGAGGTAGATACACTCTTTGGAGAGAAAAATCATGGGAGAAATAAGGGCTGTGTATGCACAGGGAGACAGCTTAGGGGGCAGGAATCCATGAAGGGATGGACACTGGGAAGAGGTAACTATGGGGAGGAAGTGGGAGGGGAGCTGTTGCATTGTGGTAAACTGTGGTCAATGTCATGAGATAAAGTATATGTAAACTGCTATATGGAAAGTGAATTTGCTCTGTAAATGTTCACCCAAACCACAATAATAAAATTAAATTAATTAATTAAAAAAATAAATGAGTATGGTATGATGTGGTCATGAAGAAGGCACATTTGAGAATTTGACTGCTTGCTTTCAAATTCCACTCTGTCCCTCCCAGCTTCATTTCCATGAGGGAGATATCATATCTGTCCCATCCTCAGTTTCTTCATATGTAATATGATTGTAAGGGAAATACTTGTCTCATAGGGTTGGTGTGAGAGTCCAATGAATGGATATGTGTAAAGCACTTGGGTCATTTCTTGACACACATGTTCAACACATGTTAGTTTCGACTTGTACTCGTGGGACTGCTCTTCTCTTAGCTGCTCAGGTACTAGGGATAGAGCCTCCATTGGATTTGTTCATTGTTCACAGGTGCCATTAAATCAGCTCTGACTCACAGAGACCCTAGGTACCATGCAGAAATGTTGACCCATCCTGCACCGTCCTCACAGCCGTTCTGTGTTCGATCCCATTACTGCAACCTTTGCATATATCCATCTTATTCATTGACCCTTGACTTCACCAAGCATGGTGTCCATAGTATTTAAGGGCACTGTTATCACTGTGAAAATAACTAGTCTGTGTCCAGGTGTCTGTGATAGGCAGCCATGCCAGAGTAAGCCACATGTGTTAGTCCTAAATCTAACAAGGAAGAAATCACAGAATGATGGGCTCAACATCCAAGTCTGCACACAACTTCTACTCATATGTCTTCTATTCACAGCTAAATGTAAAGGTCACTTTTCTGAAATCCTTGCATCTGAAACCTCTTTTGAAGTTCTGTTTTAAAAATATTTCCTTTAAAGTTTAAATACCTGGCTATTTCAGACATTGAAATTCAGTGACTGTACTGATAAGCGCACTTTCAAGACATTTATCACAATTATATTATAAAGTATGTCTATCTTTTCTATAATGCAGGAAAAATGGCAGCTGGGCATGAGTTGCAATCAACACATTACCTCAGTGTTAATAACAGGGGAATCTTCCAACAGAGTTCACAGTGAGGTCAATCTGAGATAAAGAGTTGAGAGAAAGTACCATATCATGTAATAACAAAGGTAAAAATAAGATGGTTTAAAAAGTATCAATAAAAACACATGTGTTCTTTTCATCACCTCTGTTCTTTCCTTCATTGCAACATTCCATCAACAATAGTTTCACTAGAACCAACTTTATTTATTTTGATAAAAATTTCTTTTTTTGTAACTTGTTACTTCATCAGAAACATGATTTCCAGAAATCACCACTCTACATAAGATCCAGGAAATTCTTTGTATTCCTCACTGTGTCCTGAGGGCCAGGTTCCTGGGTTCTATGGCCTTCAGAGACTTGGGCAAGTTACCTTGCCTTTATAGTGGAGGGACAATCGACTCCCTGACTCTGCAGGAACTGCCCCGTTGTGACCACAGAACCTCTTTCCTTGATGATCTTACAGGTAACAATGCAGACACATGTTCAGTTAGTTAGTAAGTAAGTAAATGAGTAACTATTTTAGTAAGTAAGGTAACCATCCTTGAATTTTTAACTGGCAAGGTGGAAAAAAGCTGTGTTACTGAAGAGTACAGCACTCCTTGTCTGAGAAAAGTATGGAGACATTACCTGTAGACTCAGTCTTCTGCTAGTGTGAGTCAAGTTCTGAAAACCTTTCAATCTTTTTGTCATTAACATCCAGAGCTCCATTTCAACATGCAAAACAGATACAAAATTGAGCAAAAGTTTACGTGTCTTGAATATTTTATTGCACAAAGAAGAGGACAGACCTTTTATTATAGCTCACTCTTTTCCTCTGTTTCGTCCCATTTTTTCTTTCTTTGCTTTCCATGTAAAATAAACACTTTTCCTGCTCATTTCTTTCTTTAATAGAGACATTAAGGCCATTACATTCCAGGACCCTCTCTTACTTCTTTCTGGCTAATGGTTCACTGTGCCGTACCTTTTTTTTTTTTTTTTTAATGGTTTTATGATCTTTTCTTTCTGGTTGTCTTCTATCAATGACTGACATTGGAAGAATCAAGAGTCTGTCAAAAAATTGCATAGCTTCACAATACATTCCTGGCTAGAGTTGAATAAAACCTTTATGTTCACATCTTGGCTACATGTATAATGACCACTGAACTTCTTCAGGCACAATCTTGGAAGATGGTTGCGCTACATTTTCTCTGCTATAGATTCATAAGCTATTCAGGCTGTAAGGGGGTCTTGACTTGAGGGTGTTGACTCACAGCTGAAAGAATTTGTAAGTACCATAGAGTAAGTGGAGCCACATTGCAAACTACAGTAAAGGAGAGTAGACTCAGGCTTTGAGTCTCTACTCTGAGTAAAATTGTATGAAACAATTGTTGGGGAAGTTTATGCAATAGGAAGTGTGGGGGTTGTAAAGCATAATATTGACTTGGATTAGATATCACACATTTTTAATTTGCTCTAAGAAAAATCACAGTGTAAAGAGGAGATTTGGAATGATTCCTTTAATAGATCTAAAGGATAATTTTTTTTTTTTTTTTAACTGAAGAGGACAGAAAGAACATTCTTATGCTTTATTTATTTTTAATTGAAGATGCTGTACAAACATTTGCCAAATTGTTCAAGTGAGAACAATAATTAGGCAACGCAAGTGGGTGGAGGGCAGCAGTAAGTGCCAACAATGGAGGGTCTATTTATGGATATTACCACACGTAATGAAAGCAAAACCATTGTAACTGTATGTTAAATTTAGAGTATCGTGCCCAATAGTATCCCCCATGTGGGAAACAGTTGGCAGGAAGTATCAACATAAGGACTTGTCCATGATAGCTGGATGGTGAAGAAACTAGTGCAAATAATTAGGGATTAAATAAATAAAAGCCCTGGATATGAATGAAGAAAAAAAAAGTGACAAGACTTTGTAGTACAAAGTGAAGTGGTTCTGTCCTGAATTATCTTTGTTTTATTGTTTCCGAAATGTTAACCACATAATTGTCAGATAGCTACTCTGCCATCAAAAGCAGATTTTTTTTAATACGCTCTTTGAAATAGAGGAATTCAGAAACAATGTTCTATTGCTCTAGTAGGTACAAACTCCTAGGCTTAGTAGGAGGGAAAATATTATCTGCAAATATAGACATAACTGGAATGCCAGAATCTTTTCAAATATAAGTGGCAGAGTTATGTCTTCTCTTAATACTAATTAGAACACAAGATCATGGAGTAGCCACATAGATAGATCTGTTGGATGCTTTTCATTGACTTAATGTCACTTCAGTCTTTTGTCAATTGACTCATCAGAAGAATATTAGCTCAATACAAGAAGTTTACTGGACTCAAGAAAGCAATTGTATTGTGTAAGATTAATTGACATTATATACTTTCCTCTTTGTCAAGGTAAATCATTCAGAAGATTAGAGGACAAGAAACTTTTGGAAATTTAGAAATATATCTGTTTTTCTAAAGATGTCACAGGAAACTATTACCACCTCAACTCTCATAACCATCATCTCCAACAAAAATTACAACAGCCCCCATCATGGATGAACCTTAAGAAAGTGAAAGAAGTCAACCACAAAAGGGTAAAAGTGGTACTTGAAATATTGAAAATATTTCACAAATATGAAATAGCTCAACTAGGCAAGTGTGTGGAGACCAAAGGGAGGATAAAAGGAGGGCTCAGTGCTTCAGGGACCCTGAGCCTCTGTTAAGGACAATGTACCAATGTGTGTAAGTATAAGGACTGTGGCTGATGAGCTTCTCAATGAACAAAAATTAGGATCACCGTAGGTCCATGGGAGGAACTTTGAAGTGAGAAATGTGTTTTTTACATATGCTTTTACTAGAGTTTTTTTAAAAAAGAAAGTTACAGCAGACAACCACTGAGACTGGCTTAGATATGTCCCATTGAACATATGCAACATGGATATTAAGATTGAAAATGGAGGACACAGGAGATGTTGTGAATTGAAAGTACCCTGTCTGACACATTTTTGGAATTTGTCTGACATAGCTATCTAAAAACAAAACGCATTTTTATCAAGTCTATTCCGACTGATAGCAACGCCCATTAGGTTTCCAAAGCTGCCTTATCTTTTTTTCCCCATGGAGAGGCTGGTAGGTTAGAACCACCAATCTTTTGATTAGCAGCCAAATGTCTTAACCACTACCCAACCAGAGCTCCTTGACTTGGTTATCTAGTGCTACCATAACCAAAATACCACAGTAGGTGACTGTGACAAACATATATCTATTTTCTCAGAGATTAGGAGACTAGAAGTCCAAAGTCCTGGGTCCAGCTTAGGGAAAGCCTTTCCCTCTCTCTGCTCTGAAGGAAGTGCCTTGTCTCTTCTCAGCTTCTGCTCTAAATTCCTTGGCCTGTGCACAAGTAGGGTTATCACCACAGGTATAAACCCAAAACAAAACCCATTGCCTTTGAGTTGATTTGATGGGTAGCAACCCTAAAAGACAGAGTGGAATTGTCCTATAGCATCTCCAGGGCTTAATCTTTACAGAAGGTGACTGTCACGTTTTTCTCCCACAGAGCAGCACTGATCTTTATGTTAATGTCAAGTCCCTAAACAGAGTGTCACTGCGGCTGCTCCAAGAAGTGTACACCAAACCAAACTTTGTGCCGTTGAATCGATTCAACCCATAGTGACCCCTCCTTGGGTTTCTGAGGCAGCATCACTACGGAAGTAGATTGCCCAACCTTCCTTCCCAGGAGCACTGGTGGGTTTGAACCACCAGCCTTCTGGTTAGCAATCAAATGCCTTAGGCACTACGCCATTAGGATTTACAGCGCATATTTTGGGGGCACACAACTCAATTCATGACTCAATTTTAACCATCACATAAATGGCTGAAGAATCAAAATAGATTTTTGCCCAAGCATAGGACAAACAAGTATGCTAGGCTCTCTCCACTGCACCTAGCAACAGCAACAGTGATGACAAGGCTCTCTCTGGAGTCTAAATTCTGGCTGTTTCTTTCTCACTTTTTTTTCCCTCAACTTTCTTGGAAGATTAAGTTTTATATGTACACAGATTGTAGCCCAATAAAACTTTTTTTTTTTTTAAGATTTTTTTTTTTTTTTTTTTGCTTCTAAAATAGCAAACCATCAGACAAGTCTTATGGGCTATTAAAAAAAACCAACATGACTTTTAAAAATAGCATATGCTTTTTAAAAAACAATCACATAAAAGCCTCCCCTTTCCATGTCATTATTTTACAAAGTGCCTTACTAGTTGTGTTGAAGAGGTTTGTGGCACTTTATAAGAGGTGCAATCTAGGTTTCCATGTGTGTGATTGTAGTTTGTTTCTTTTTGATGCAGACCTTGGTTGTCCTTCGCCATAAGAGCAGACTGATGGCTTAGAAACCCACATCAGTTAATGGCATTGCCCTGCTTGAATCCCAGAGAAGAAACCCCTGGGGGCTGCCCTTCCTCCATGGATTTCCTTAGATCAGCACACCCTGCCTGCGTTGGTCTTTGACAATATTCTGCCAGCATCTCCTGTCCCATGTCTGCTTCTCCAGTGCCATCAGCCTACTTTGTGTTAGTGGAAATTAGTAGCCACGTGCAGGTCTTATGGGCTGTGCTCTGGTTCTTTTCCGGAGCTCCTCTTCCTTCACCTCAGGTTGTCATCCTTCAGCTAGTTCCTTCTCATTTCTCAGATCCCACAACCCACCTGCTCAGATACAGCAACCATGACCCCTTATCAAAACCACCAGGCTTCTGTGATCGTCATCCTTTTCCAATTCTCCTCTCCTTGTCAATACCGCCACGGTTCCTTCTTGCTATTTTCTTGATTATTATCTTTCTTTCCCTAGAATGTAAGGCCGTGAGAGCTCAGGCCTGTTATGTCTTATCCATGCATAGTCCCAGCCTCTGGCACCGTGCCTGGTGTTAGCTGCTGCTGAATCAACCCCAGCTCATGAGGACTCTATGCACAGTGGAACACAACACTGCCCAGGTGTGTGCCATTGTCATGATGATTTGTAGATCAGAACACTGGCCATCATGGCTTTCCTTGGCTCATTTTCAGAAGTAGGTCACCAGAAATTTCTTCCTAGTCCATCTTAGTCTTGAAGCTCTCCTGAAACCTGATCAGTAACCTAGCAACAAGTTAATGAGAGACAGGCAGTGGCAGAGATGAGGTACATTGGCTGGGAATTGAACCTGGGTACCCTGTATGGAATATGAGGATTCTACCACTGGACCACCATGTTTAGAAGGGACTTATAAAACTTGGGTGGATGGATGCATGAAGAAGTGAATGAAGGACAACATGTAAGTGTTGATACCAGAAAAGAGACTCAAGAGTAGAACAAATTGACGGGATGTGGCCAACTGTGAGTGAGGATGTACCTGGCATCCAGTAAGCACAGGTAGATTTGATGGCGCAGGTTTGGAGCCAGCTGGGCAGAGAAGATCCCCAACAGTCTGAGGAAGTGGAGTGGGAAGGGACTGGAGAACAAGTGCCGATCTACAGGTCTGACACTGGTGATTGATGACGGGGAAGGCTGTTCTCTTGCCCCTTTTGGGCAGAGACCAAATGTGTGTTTGGGTGGACAGGGTATTCCCAGGTCAGGGACTGTCAACTCACACTCTACACACTTCATGTTGTTTTCCACATATGACAAGTGCTGAGCAAATGATGGATTTCTTGCAAGATCCTTGCTTTTCAAAATGGAAGAAGCCCCCCCCCCGCCCCCCGCCACCCAAGCAGAGCTCTACAAAAGTCTCTGGTGGTGTTTACATTTGATAACTAGATGAATGGCAACCTTTGATGTCAGAGTTTCATGGCAACATATACTTCATGGCAACATTCACTTTTTGAGTGTCTTTGTTATTTGCTTTTTTTGTTTCCCTTCTCATTTTCTTTGAGAAGATTCAATGTGCAGGAGAAGAAGTTACTAATCTGCTGCTCCTGAGAAAACATAAAAGGAACTAAGATTCTGATGCTCTTCAGTGTGTGACTTTTGGCAGCCGAATTAATGGAAGAATTGTCAGTTATATCTCTATGGAAGAAGATTGCCCAATCTTCCTTCCAAGGAGTGGCTGGTGGGTTTGAACCACCTATCTTCTGGTTAGCAGTCAAATGTCTTGGGCACTATGCTACCAGAGCTCCCATCCACAGGTATATATGCATTCAGATTTACAGAACAATTTTGTTTTGTTTTGTTTATTGTAAATGGTTTCACTTTCCTGATTTCTTTTTCAGAGTTCTCTTTATTAATGTGCAGGAATCTGACTGATTTTTTTTTTTTTTATTATTATTAGGATTTGGGTGAAGATTTACAGAGTAAATTCACTTTTCATACAGCAGTTCACATATACTTTGTCTCATGTCATTGACCAAAATTTACAATTCAGCAGCTCCCCTCCCACTTCCTCCCCATAGTTACCTCCTCCCAGTGTCCATCCCTTCATACTCTTCGAGAGGCCCATTGTCTGCCAACCCTGTATATGATCTTGGATACACTCTCCATTTAGACATACATAATTGTTTAGCTTGTTCACCCATCTATCCGTCCCTATACCCATGTTTGCTTTCATTGACAACTCAGTATTGTATTTACAAAGGGGTTCATATTTGTTGTTTGTACTGCCCATGTAACTCTCTCTCTGACTGATTTTTGTAGATTGAGTGTACCTTGGCACTTTGCTAAAACTTACAATTAGTTCCAATAATTTAATTTAATTTATTTATTTGAGCCTATCTTTTGGTACATCCATATCAAACTTGTCTATTAATTATCCATCTGCTTTCCTTCCCCTTCCATCCCTGGTAACCAACAATATGTCCTTCCCTGTGTAAAACTTTCCGTGACCTTTTACAGTAATGTTGTTGTTATTAGGTGCCATCGGGTCATCTCTGACTCATACAACCCTATGTACAACGGAACAAAACACTGCCCAGAACTGTGCCAGCCCCATGATCCTTGCTATACCTGAGCCCATCATTGCAATCATTGTGTCAGCTCATTTTGTTGAGGGGTTTCCTCTTTTTTCTTGATCCTCCCCTTTGTTATTTTTGTTGTTGTTATGTGCTATTGAATTGTTTCCATCTCATAGCAACCTTATGTACAGTAGAATGAAACACTGCAGGGTCCTGTGTCAGCCTCACAATCCCTACTATACCTGAGTCCATCGCTGCAGCCACCAGGTTGGTCCATCTCATTAAAGGCCTTCACCTCTTTCCTTGACCCTCCACTTTACCAAGCATGACATCCCTCTCCAGAGAATGGTCCCTTCTGACAACATGACCAAAGTAGGTGAGATGAAGTCTGGCCATTCTCACTTCCAAGGAAGATTCCAGCTACACTTCGTCTAGGACAGAATTGTTAGTTCTGTTAGCAGTCCATGGCACTTTTATCCTTCTTTGCCAGCACCACAACTCAAAGCATCAACTTTTCTTCGGTCTTCCTTATTCATTGTTCAGCTCTCACATGCATATGAGGAGACTGGAAATACCATAAATACCATGGCTTGGTTTAGGCTCATCTTAGTCTTCAAGGAGATGTCTTTGCTCTTTAGCACTTGAAAGAGGTCTTTTGCAACAGATTTGCCCAATGCAATACATCATCTGATACCTTGACTGCTGTTTCATTGGTGTTGATTGTAGAACCAAGTAATATGATGTCTTTGACAGTGTCAATCTTTTCTGCATCTATTGTGATACTGCTCATTGGTCCAGTTGTGAAGATTTTTTTTCTTTATATTGAGGTATAATCCATACTGCACACTGTAGTCTTTAATCTTCATCAATAAGTGCTCCAAATCATCCTCACTTTCAGCAAGCAAAGTTTTGTCATCTGTGTATCTCAGTTTGTTAATGAGCCTTGCTGCAATCCTGATGCCATGTTCTTCTTCATATAGTCCAGCTTCTCGGATTATTTGCTCAGCATACAGACTGAATAAGTCTGGTAAAAAGGCACAACCCTGATGCACTTCTTTCCTGATTTTAAACCAGGCAGTATCTCCTTGTTCTGTTCAAATTACAGTCTCCTGGTGTATGTAAAGGTTCCTCATGACTACAATGAAATGTTCTGGAATTCCCATTCTTCTCAATGTTATCCACAATTTGTTATGATTCACAGAAAGGTTATCTAACAGAATGTGGAAATTATTGAACAGTATCATTAACATGACATGCAAGTAAATTTTCTTGAAGATAATTAAAAAATGATTGCAGTTGTATATTGAGCAGGAATTTCCAGGAATGCAAGCTGACTTCAGAAGAGAATGCAGAACAGGGAATATATAAGGAAAAATTTTTTCTTGTAGTTTATTAACTATGCAAAAGCAAAGATATCTCCTTGAAGACTAAGGTGCACCTAATGCAAGCCATGACACTTTCAATTGCATCATATGCCTGTGAGAGCTGGACAATGAATAAGGAAGACCGAAGAAGAGTTGAAGCTTTTGAGTTGTGATGTTGGTGAAAAATACTGAAAGTACTATGGACTACCAGAAGAGCTAACAAATCTGTCCTGGACAAAGTGCAGCTGGAATGCTCCTTGAAGTGAGAAGGGCCAGAGTTCATCTCACCTATGGTGGTCATGTTGTCAGAAGGGGCCATTTCCTGGAGAAAGATATCATGCTTGGTAAGCAGAAGAGGGTCATTGACAAAAGGGAAGACCTTCAACAAGAGGGACTGACACAGTGGATGTAACCAGGGGCTCAAGTATAGCAAAGATTGTGAGGCTGGTGGCGGAATGGGCAGTATTTTCTTATAGGGCCACTATGAGTCCAAGCCAACTCGATGGCACCTAACAACAACAACAATGGCTAATGATCACGAGCATTTCTTCAAGTGTTGGTTGGCTGCCATAATATATTCTTTTGTGAAATGTCTTTTCATATCTTTTCTCATTTTTAATATGGATTGTTTGTCTCTGCTGTTGAGGTGTTGGAGGTTTTCTATTGAGGATGGCGCAGAATTGGGCAGTGTTTTCTTACATTGTACATTGGGTCTCTATGTGTCAAAACCAACTCAATGGCAGCTAACTGCCACCTAGCTTGCTCATAAACAAATTCACATAGATGTAGACTATTAATGGGTGCATTGGCTAGTATCATAAATCATTTTAAATCCTTTCATTGGAGTGTACTTTTATATGCAAGGGAGGATTAGATTGTGATGTTTTATTACAAGAAAAAAATTGAAAATCACAATTTAAATGTTTGTATGTTACTAGTTGGATAAATCTTTAGCTGTAAGTGAAGTATGAATGGCCATGATTGGTATGGCCATGATTTGTGTGTGTGTGTGTGTGTGTATTTCCCTTTGCTTGGACAATTATGTGTGTGCATGTGTGTGCACAAATGTGTGTGTCTGCCTGGACCTTGTGTGTGTGTTTCTCCTTGCTTCAGTATGTGCATGCGTATATCCGGTGTATGGGTGATACCCCATCTACAGATAGTGGGTAAACGTGTTCATTGGACTTGCAAGCATATGAACACAGTATTTAACATTTAAACTCTGTGGTCCTAGGGCTCAGGACCGAATCTTAGCTATCTCTCCAGGCTAGTGTGCTTTGTGTAAATTACTTAATTCTCCTACCCTTGGTCTCCTCATTTGTAAACGAAAGTACAAAGTAATTCATGTTACTCTGACCACTGAACTTGAAGCTACCACTGATTTCACTCATGTGATTAGTGCATGGATATAGTAAACACAATCCTCAATGCAGAGAAATGTTGATGAGCAAAGCACAGGTTATTATAACTATAGGAATACACATGCAGTGCTTGTATCTGTTCAAGAAGTGGTTCTAATAATAAATGAGCTAATTGATAAAACTCTAGCTTCATTAAAATAATAACAAAATTGAAGTACCTTTAAAAGAACTAATTGTATATTCAAAAGACTATTTGAATTTTATTATAGTTTACAAACATTGCCCTTATTTTGTGTGTAAAGCTTATATAATCTTTTATAAGCATAGCCCTATGCCTAGACTTGAAAACCTCAGTCTCTTACTAAGTATATAATTAGTAGACAAGTGGTTGTTTTTCCTCCAACCATTTTTCCTAAGCCATATTGTTGTTGTTGTTGTTATGTGCCGTCGAGCTGGATCCGACTCATAGTGACCCCTCCTTGGATTTCCGAGGCAGTATCACTACGGAAGTGGATTGCCCCATTTTCTTTCCGAGGAGTGGCTGGTGGGTTTGAACCGACAGCCTTCTGGTTAGCAGTCAAGTGTCTTAGCCATAGAAACAATAAAACCACGTTTTTGAGATTTCTTTTTTACTTTCTCTGATATTGCAGTTGTTAGTGCCATTGAGTCATTTCCTGCTCATAGTGAGCCTAAGTACAAGAGAACGGAGCCCTGCCCAGTCTTGCTCTGTCATCACAATCCTTGCTGTTTCTGAGTCCGTTGTAGCATCCACTGTGTCAATCCATCTTGTTGAGGATCTTCTTCTTTTTTTGCTGACCTTTTATTTTACCAAGCAAGGTATCATTCCTCAGGGTCTGGTCTGTCCTGATAACATGTCCAAAGTAAGTGCGACAAAGGATCATCATCCTCGCTTCCAGAGAGCATCCTAGCTGTACTTCTCCCAAAGAAGTTTTGTTTGTTCTTTTGGCAGTCCATGGTATATTCAATGTTCACCAACACTGTAACTCAAAGGCATCAAATCATGCATATGAGACTAATGAAAATAACATGGGTTGGGACAGGCACACCTTAGTCCTCAAAATGGTATCTTTGCTTCTTAACACCTTAAAGAGATCATTTGCAGCAGATTTTCTCAATGCAGTATGTCATTTGATTTCTTGACTGTTGCTTCCATGGGCACTGATTATGGATCCAAGTAATATGAAATCTTTGACAACTGCAACTAGGGGCTCTGGTGGCATAGTGCCTACGGCATTGACTGCTAACCAGAAGGCTTCAGGTTCAAACCCACCAGCCACTCCTTGGAAGGGAGGTTGGGCAATCTACTTCCATCGTGATACCACCTCAGAAACCCAAGGTGGGGTCTTTAAGAGTCGGATCCAACTCGAAGGCAGTGAGTTTGGTTTTGGTTTGGTGACAACTTCAAACTTATGTATATGTGTCATGATGTTGTTTATTGGTGTAGTTGTATGCATTTTTCTTTCTCTGATAATTTCCTTAAATAATGATATGCTTACATTAGCATGAATTTCAAAGCAATTGATCCATTTCTTTACAAATCTGTGCCATTGAACACCTGAATTCTTATTTTGGGCTCTCAGATGGTATTTCTTATAGAGTAACTGGACACAGGACACTTTCCCCTGGCCCTTTGTAGATCACAGTCCATGTATTGCATAACATAAACTCATAAGCACAGTCCTTTTTTCTTTTCAGGAAATATTATGTTCTCTATGTTGAACATTAAATAAACACAAAAAGAAGCAAAATCTAACACAATGATGCAGGTAGTGAGTCTACATTGAAATTTAAAACTTATCAAATATACATATATATGTACATATGTTTCATGTACAGGAATATTATAATTGGCATGCCTATATGTCATATAGTGAGCATGTCACACAAAACACTGTGTAAGTTACTATTTTTAAGCCTTTTTTGTTTTTGTTTTTGTTTGTTATGTGCCATTGAGTCATCTCTGACTCATAGTGACCTTATGTACAATAGGATGAAACACTGCCTGTCCTGTGCCAGGCTCACTATCCCTACCATACCTGAGCCCATCGCTGCAGCCACCGCATCTATCCATCTCACTGAGGGCCTTCCCCTATTTTGTTGACCCTCCACTTTACCCAGCATGACAATGGCCCCTTGTGACAATATGACCAAAGTTGTTGTTGTTGTTAAGTGCCGTCGAGTCGTTTCCGACTCATAGCGACCCCATGCACAGCAGAACGAAACACTGCCCGATCCCGCACCAGCCCCAC
>NW_006922206.1:951516-957293 GCF_000298275.1 Orycteropus afer afer
TGGTGCCACATCAGCAAATGAAGGTCTTGAAAGCTTTCTCTTTTCCATGAGTAAGGCTGGGTTTACTCAGATGTTGCAGCTCTTTCCCAATCCTATTTTGCGAGCCTTTTAGCCTAAACGGACTATTCCTAAAGTTGCACCAAAGTAGGTGAGATGAATTCTGGCCATTCTTGCTTCCAAGGAGCATTAGAGCTGGACTTCTTCCAGGATGGATTTGTAAGTCCTTTTAGCAATTCACAGCACTTCAGCATTCTTCGCCAACACCACAACTCAAAAGCATCAACTCTTCTTCAATCATTCTTCTTCATTGTCCAGCTCTCACATGCATATGACATGACTGGAAATCCTATGGCTTGGGTTAGGCTCATCCTAATCTTCAGGAAGATATATTTGCTCTTCAGCACTTTAAGTAGGTCTTTTGCAACAGATTTACCCAATGCAGTATGCCTTTTGATGACTTGACTGCTGTTTCCATTGGCGTTGATTGTAGAACCTAGTAACATGACGTCTTTGACAACTTCAATTTTTCTCCATCTATCATGATGCTGATTATTGGTCAAGTTGTGAAGATTTTTTTTTCTCTTTATATTGAGGTATAATCCATACTGTAGACTGTAGTCTTTAATTTTCATCAGTAAGTGCTCTAAGTCATCTTCACTTTCAGCAGGCAAAGTTGTGTTGTCTGCATATTGCAGGTTGTTTTAATAAGCCTTCCTCCAATCCTGATGTCATGTTCTTCTTCATATAGTCCAGCTTCTCAGATTATTTGCTCAGCATACAAGTTGAATAAGTATGGTGAAAGGATACAACCCTGACACACTCCCTTCCTGATTTTAAATCATCTAGTATCCTCTTGTTCTGTTCAAATGACAGCCTCCTGGTCTATGTACAGGTTCCTCATGAGTAAAATTCAGTGTTCTGGAATTCCCATTCCACTCAATGTTACCTATAATTTGTTATGATCCAAACAATCAAATGCCTTTGCATAGTCAATAAAACACAAGTAAATATCTTTCTGATATTCTTTGCTTTGAGCCAAGATCTATTTGACATCAGCTATGACATTCCTTGCTCCATGTCCCATACTGAATCCAGCTTGCATTTCTGGAAGTTCTCTGTCAATATACTGTTGCGAACATTTATTAATTATCTTCAGTAAGATTTTACTTGCTTGCGAGATCAATGATACTGTTCAATTATTTCCACATTCTGTGGGATCAACTTTCTTTGGAATGGGTACAAATATGGATCTTGTCCAGTCAGTTGGCCAAGTAGCTATCTTCCAAATCTCTTGACATATCTGAGTGAGTGCTTCCAGTGGAGCATCTGTTTGTTGAAACTTCTCAGTGGGTATTCTGTCAATTCCCAGAGCCTTGTTTTTTGCCAATTCCTTCAGTGCAGCGTCTACTTCTTCATTAAATACCATTGGTGTTGGATCATATGCCACCTCCTGAAATGGATGATCATCTACCAATTCTTTTTGGTATAGTGACTCTGTGTATTCCATTCATCTTTTGATGTTTCCTGCATCATTCAACATTTTGCCTGTGGAACCTCTCAGTATTGCAAGTTGAGGCTCCTCAGTTTTTTCAGCTTGAGAAATGCCAAGTGAGTTCTTCCCTTTCGGCTTTCTAGCTTCATATCTTTGCACACTTCCTTATAATAGTTGACTTTGTCTTCTCAAGCTGCTTTCTGTAATTTTCTGTTCAGCTCTTTTATCCTATTGATTCTCCCATTTGCTTTAACTACTGTCATTTCTAGAGCAAGTTTCAGAGTCTCCTCTGACATCCACTATGGTCTTTTATTCTTTTTCTGTCTTTTTGGTCATGTTGTCAGAAGGGACCATTCCCTGGAGAAGGATGACATGCTTGGTAAGGTGGACAGTCAACAAAAGAGGGGAAGGCCCTCAAAGAGATGGATTGACAAAGTGGCTGTGATGATGGGCTCAAGTATAGCACAGATTATGGTGCTGGTGTGGGATCAGACAGTGTTTTGTTCTGCTGTGCATAGGGTCGCTATGAATTGGACATGACTCAACGGCACCTAACAACAACAACAACAGTGGTGGAAAAGGTTAACACATGTGCCTGCTAATAGAAATTTTGATGGTTCATGTCCACACAGAGGGGCCTCAAATGAAAAGTCTGGCAATCTATTGAAGAACCAGCCATCAGAAACCCTAAGGATAACAGTTCCATTCTGACATGTGTGGGGCCACCATTAGACTGATTCCACTCAGTGGCAACTTTTTTGTTGTTTTTTCCTATATTGAGTATAAAACCAAAAATGAAACCCACTACCAGTGAGTTGATTCCGACTCTCAGTGGTCCTAGAGAACAGAGTAGACTTGCTCCCAGGGTTTCCAAGTCTGTAGTCATTATGGAAGCTGACTGCCATGTCTTTCTGCTGTGGAGTAGCTGGTGGGTTCAAGGCATCCACCATTTGGTTCGCAGCCAAACCCTTCAACCACTTGGTCATGAGGGTTCTTTCTATTAAGTATAGATCTCTTGATTACAGAGTAGATCTCTAACTCATCTTTCTAGAACATGTTCTCTTTAACACAAGAGTATACTGTCCAGATGATAGGGCATACTACAACATTTTCCAGCAAATGTATAGTCAACACTTTCACTTTATAAACCACGACCATGATTTAGATTACATGGAAGAAAGATTCCATTGAGTTCTAATAGAAATTTTAGAAAAACTTAATGTCTATCACATTGGACAGCATAAATAATGTTTAAGTGTTTAATAGAAAAACATAATAAAATTTATGACATGTGTCTGGATTAAATTAAATTATGTTTGGATTAAAATCTTCAGTCGAAGATTACAAAACTGATATGGAAAATTCTCTGCTAGTCTTTCAGTTCAAATAACATAGAAATTAATGAAAGCAATTTTAAGCACATTTGTTCTTAGTTTCACACATTAAAATTTCTAAACTCTGTCTTTCATGGATAGCACAAGTACTTAACATATTCTGTCAGTTTTTCCACTATAAACATTATTTCTCAGGGATTCATAACTTTTGCCATAAAGTGTGAGCCCAGGCATTAACTATCTGTTGTCAGCACAGAGATGGATGCTTTCATGTAACTTTTCATGCACACACAGAAAATTATTATCAGTAGGGGTGTTTTTAGGGCACACATAATTGCCAACAACATGCCAGTATTGTAGTTGAGGAAGTATATCTGGACTGCATTGCAGGCCAGTCAAAAACATTCACAAAGGAGCAGTGAATTAGTCAGCAACCAGTTCTAAATGTATTTTACTTGGGAAACACTTAAATACCTTCCACATTGGTCTGAGTGTTCTCTGTTTGAGAGATCTGAGCTGTTATCTCCTCCTTTACCCACCCCTCCTTGCTTCACAAGTGACATACTTCATTACACACTGAAGTGCTTTGTGGCATTACTGGTTTACGAGAAAGGAAAATATAGGCATCTCGTACTTCCTATGAGCAATGAACATTGACTTTCTCTGAAGAAAATATAAATGGACTGACTTAATTGGACTTCGGGCACTGGAGTAATTAATAATAGATTGTGTCATAGTGAGGGCTTTGTTTGTATTTAGAGCAATAAATTACAAGTATTAAAGGTATATTTATTCCAAGTTAAATTCATTTCTAATTGACATGTTACTTAGCCCAAGGCTTTTAAGATCTTTTAGTATAATTAAATTAATAGGAAGCTATAGATCACAGCATGATAAACAAACAGCCTAGACTTTAATATGACAGATATACAGGGAACAGGTCATGTAAGTAGATCATTATTATCAGTTTAGATTCAGCAAAAATACCACTGGAATAAAACAGAAATACTCAGGAGAAGCCAAGGCTCATGTGGCTGACACAGACACTTCTAATCTTGGCCATGTCTGATTGGCCATCATCAGAGGTAGCAATCTGGGTAGGAACTCAGTTACAAACGATTTCTTGGTTAGATGGTTTCCTGAGACCAGAAACTCTGAAAACTGAACTGCAAAAATTTAAAGGATATTATAGTTGCCCAGGTTGGCTGGCTGCAAAATGTAATCATAGTTCATGAATAAGAGTATAGAAATAATCACCTCCAGTTTTTGTTAGAGGAGTTTTGGTGGTGTATTGGTTATAGCATTTGGCTGTTAACCAAAAGGTCAGTAGTTTAAACTCACCGGCCACTCCATGGGGAAAGATGAGCCAGCTGTTTTCATCACGATTTACAGACCTAGAAGCCATATATGGCAGTTTGACTCAGTCCTGTAAGGGTGCTGGGAGGCAAAATCAACTCAATTGGCAGTGGGTTTGGATTGGGATTTGCTTTGGTAGAGGTGGACAGCCTTGGAAACCCTATAGGGCAGTTCTACTCTGTCCTCTGGTAGCATAGTGCCTAAGGCACTTGACTGCTAACCAGAAGGCTGGTTGTTCAAACCCACCAACCACTCCTCAGAAGGAAGGTTGGGCAATCCTACTTCCGTAGTGATACTGCCTTGGAAACCAAAGGAGGGGTCGCTATGAGTCGGGGCCGACTCGATGGCACATAACAACAACAACAACAACATGCAGGAGACCAGTTCAGTTCTCAGCCAATGCACCTTGACTGCAATCACCACTCCTCTGTCAGTGGAGGCTTGTGTGTTCTATGGTGCTAAGCAGCTTTCAGCAGGGCTTCCAGACTAAGAATAGGAAACATCTGGTGATCTACTTCCAAAATTAGCCCTTGATAACCCTACGGAGCACTGTGTTCCAATAAAACCGATCATCAGGACGGTGCAGGTAGGGTCTCAATGAGTCGGGGCCTACTGGACAGCAGCTAACAGCAGTTCTCCTTATTTTTTTAATACTGCATTTATAAATGTTTCCTTGATGTGCTACATGCATAAAAAAAAAAAAAAATCATCAGCCCAAGATAATTTTTATTATCTGACTTTAATTATAATTTCATTCACTGAAGGAGTTAAAGTACTTTGCAAAGATTGGTTTGCCTTGTTTGTTTTGACAATGTGCTCTTGAGATTAATGCTGTTTCAGTTACCTAATAAAAACCAAACTCATTGCCACTTAAATCTGACTCATAGTGACTCCCATTGTGTTTCTGAGGCTGTAAATCTTTATGCAAGTAGAACATCCCATCTTCCTTCCACTGCACAGCTGGTGAATTTGAACTCTGACCTTATGAATAGCAGCCAAATTCCTTATCCACTACTCCACCAGAGCTCCTTTTTAGTTACCTCATGCCATTCTAACAGAAAATATACCACAAGTGAGTGGTCTTAACAAGCAAGGGTTTATTCCCTTATTGTTTAGGAGGCAAGGAGGCCCAGCTCAACGCGCCAAGCTCTAGGGGCTGGGTGAAAGTCCCTTGACCTCGGGCTTCCGCTTTGCCCCTTGCTCTCAGCCCACTGGAGCTGGAGGTGTCTCTTCATTCAGGCAGCTGCTGTGGCTGGCAAACCCAAGGTTGACAAGTAAAAAGGCGTAGTCCCAAGACTATCGAACAATATGGCAGGCCAGTAATTCAAGTCCAGAAAAAGTCCCCAAATTGTCAGGGCATGGAAGGCTGCTCACGGAAGACTAAGGTACATGCAGGGTCCAAGTGTGCCAAGAAGCTGCTGAGACCTTTTTCAGTGCTTTTCCTTATACACTGGAAGCAGACTATGCACTTAAGGCAGCTGCTTAGCTGCTCCAGTAGATTCCACCATGGAGACGATGACCTAGACTCCACCATGGAGACGATGACCTAGACTCCACCATGGAGACGATGACCTAGACTCCACCATGGAGACGAT
>NW_006922206.1:957393-967845 GCF_000298275.1 Orycteropus afer afer
TAGACTCCACCATGGAGACGATGACCTAGACTCCACCATGGAGACGATGACCTAGACTCCACCATGGAGACGATGACCTAGACTCCACCATGGAGCTGATGACCTAGACTCCACCATGGAGACGATGACCAATCTCATCATGGGAATAAATACATCCAGCTCCCAGCCACTCAAAACCAGGCCCAGTCAAGCTGACACACAATTTTAATGACCACAAATGCTGTCTTCTCCAATATCATGAAATGAAGAGATTTAGGTCCTGTCTACAAGGTGAATTGTATTCTTTCAAAACAGACTGGCTTGTCATTGCCCATGAAGTGGATATTGGTGTGGTTACTGTAATAGTGGTGAAATTTATTCACAAATATTCCCTGATGTCCACATCTCTGGCATTGTGTTGTACTGAAATTGCTCATTTTGCATGGCTCAATTTCATACCAAGGTTATGTTCCTCAAAGGCAGGTGGACTTCTTATCAATCTTTGTATCTCTAGTGATCCTGTTACCCCGTACATAGTATAGTGTGTCCAATACATGCCTACCTAAGGAAGGCATGCATTGTTATCATGGCACTCTTGTTGTTGAACTTATTCTTCTTGGACCAGATAAAACCTGAGTAGAAGCAGGAACAGCTTCAAGATAAATGCGTACCATTGTCCTTCTGCAAAATTCTCCTCACTGGGCTCTCCCCATCAGTTTACCACTTCTCCATATTTGTACCCATTCCAAAGAAAGGTGATCCCACAGAATGTGGAAATTATTGAAGAATATCATTAATGTCACACGCGAGTAAAATCTTACTGAAGATAATTCAAAAACGGTTGCACTATATTGACAGAGAACTTCCAGAAATGCAAGCTGGATTCAGAAGAGGACATGGAATTAAGGATATCATTGCTGATGTCAAATGGATCTTGATTCAAAGCAAAGAATACCAGAAAGATGTTTACTTGTGTTTCATTGACTGCAAAAGCATTTGATTGTGTGGCTCATAACAAATTATGGGTAACATTGAGAAGAATGGGAATTCCAGAACACTTAATTGTACTCATGAGGAACCCGTACATAGACCAGGGGGCTGTTATTTGAACAAGTGGACATTGCATGGTTTGAAATAAAGAATAGTGTGTCAGGGTTGTATCTTTTCACCATACTTATTCAATCTATATTCTGAGCAAATAATCTGAGAAGCTGGACTATACGAAGAAGAACACAGCATCAGGACTGGAGGAAAAATCATTAACATTCTGCAATAAGCTGATGACACAACTCTGCTTTCTGAAAGTGAGGATGACTTGAGGCACTTACTGATGAAGATTGAAGAATACAATCTATAGTATGGATTGTATCTCAATATAAAGAAAATGAAAAACCTCACAACTGGACCTATAAGCAGCATCATGATAAAGGGAGAAAAGATTGAAGTTGTCAAAGACGTCACATTGCTTGGTTCTATAATTGACGCCAATGGAAGCAGCAATCAGGACATCCAATGATGTACAGCACTGGGCAAGTTGGCTGCAAAGGACCTCTTTCAAGTGCTGAGAAGTGAAGATGTCTCCTTGAGGACTAAGGTGTGTCTGAAACAAGCCATATTTTCAATTGCCTTATATGCATGTGAGAGCTAGACAATGAATAAGGAAGACCGAAGAAGACTTGATGCTTTTGAGTTGCAGTGCTGGCAAAGAATGCTGAAATACCATGGACTGCTAAAAGAGCTAACATATCTGTCCTTGAGGAAGTACAGCCATAGTGCTCCTTGGAAGCGGGAATGGCCAGACTTCATCTCACCTACTTTGGTCAGGTTGTCAAAAGGGCCCATTCCCTGGAGAAGGATATCATGCTTGGTAAGGTAGAGGGTGGACAAAGGAGGGGAAAGCTCTCAGCGAGATGGATTGACACAGTGGCTGTGGCAATGGACTCAAGTATAGCAGGGATCGTGGAGCTGACATGAGACTGGGCAGTGTTTTGTTCTGCGGTGTCACTATGAGTCGGAGATGACTCAACAGCACCTAACAACATAGCAACCAGTGTAATTAAACTTGTAATAGTCACTAAAGATGAAACCAGAGAGAAAACTGATTTCATAAGTGGCCTGGCCAAGGCTGAAATTGAGTATGCAGCAAGCCTATGGCTGAATTTCTGAGTTTATGGCTATCACCATTTTTCTTGGCCAACAGATTGTGAGGCCAGGCTTTTTGCACAGATCACATGAAGTAGTATGGGCCTAGCTTGTGAAAGGTTGGATGTTTCAATGAGATTCTAGTGTGACTAGAACTGTAATTAGGTTTATATGCTTTTGGCATTTGGGAGAATATGCTGAGGAAAAGAGTTCCTCAGAATCATCATTTTCCTGTTTGACATATACAATGTGAGATTTTCTAAACTTTTGCAAGCACTTTATTTTAGTTTTTAATATACTTGTTTTATTTTGGAACAATTTTAGACCCACTGAAAGTTTTCATAGAAATGGCAATGTGTTCCTGAGCCTTCCTTACCCTGTATGTCCATCATTAACTTTTTATATCACCATGGTACATTTGTTACAACTAAGAAACCAATGTTGCTACATTACTATTAAGAAAAGTCCAATGGAGAACAGGATTTCAGACTCTCAAAGAATCCAGACAAACTGGACCACTGAAACTGGAGGAATGCCTGAAACTACCACCCTGAGACACGCTTTAAACATTCTACAGAAAGGTTACTGAAATCATCTTTTAACTAAGCAGCAGGTTCACTGAAAAAGTAAAAATTTCACCCTGGAGAACGGCTCTCTTCTAAAAATTATCCACCTGAGAAAAATGGACAACAGTCACTCTAAAGGATAGATGACAAGTTGGGGGGCAGTGAGTTTAAATTAATGGGGGTGGAACAAATAGAATGGAAATCATGACTAACTTGATATAATGTAAAAATAAAAAAAGTAACCAGTGTCACTCAAAATTATGAATAGAAATTGTTGAATGGGAACCTGTTTTGTTGTGTATACTGACATTAAAAATAATGTAATATAGTAAAAATATTGTGGATATACCTATTAGGGTGACCATGAGTCAGATTCAACTCAACAGCAGATAGATAGATAGATAGATAGATAGATGATAGATAGATAGATAGATAGATACATGAAACTTCAGAGTTTATTCAGATTTCACTAGTTTTCCCTCTAATGCCCCCTTTTGCTTCTAGGAATCCATCTAGTTGACACATGCTGTGTACACCTATAAAAATCGTCATGTATCTGTCCAGACTTCTTAAGCTTATAAAACTGTTTGACTGCTAAGAATGTTCAAAACCAGTAACCTCAACGTCTCCCAGACAGACTTCAAGGGGCCTCCTTCTTTGCCCTACTTCTTGCTCTGCAGGGGTCCAGGAGTGGTCCATGCAAGTTTTTGATCACTCACTCTAAGTTTCTGTATATTTTCCCTGAAATCTGACTAAGGCTATTGTGACCGAGGTATAAACAGGGACACTCCTAGCTGTTAACACTTCTATGAGACTTTCCTCAATGTGAAGCTAGCTTTTTACCATCTCACACACACACACACCACCACCACCACCAACAACAACAATAACAACAAAACAGCACCAAAAACCACAGTCTCCAAGGACACTAAGATTAATTGGCATAACATGGTCCATAAAGACAATGTTCTGCATCCCGCTTTGATGACTGGGATCTTGAAATCTTGTGGGTGGCCATCTAAGGTGCAACTACTAGTCTCTTCCTGTCTGGAGAGTGAAGAAAATCAAAGATGCAGGAAATAAATTACACCAAAGGACTAATGGTCCACATGAACCCCAGTCTCTATGACCCTGAGACCAGAAGAACTATCATGCCTGGCTACCACTGCTGAGTACTGTGAAAGGGATCACAATAAGAGGTCCCAGATAGAGTGGGGGAAAATGTGTAATGAAACACAAAATCATAAAAAAGATCAGGCTTGATGATCTGATGAAGACTGGTAGAACCCTAAAACAACGGTCCTTAGACATCCTTCAAATGAGGAACTGAACTTAACCTTTGGGACTCAACTGTCAGCCAAATGATAGACAGGCTTCTAAAGTGAACAGTAATATCTGGAGGGTATGCACATAGAACAATCAAGCATATGAGATCCAGGACAGCATTTTCCCAGGAATAGAGCCAGGAAGGTAGGAGGGAATGGGAAAGAAGGACAAAAGGAAGGGATGGGCACAGGGAGGCAGTGAGAAGAAGGTCCTTGTTGTGCGGGCATTGCAGCAAATGTCACAAAACAGAATGTGTATGGATTGTTGAATGGGAAACTAATTTCTTTGGTAAACTTCCACCCAGATCACACCCATACACATACCCATACAAAGGGAACAGCCCTCTCAGAAGCAGTTACATGTTCTAATCAAGATATTTTTAATTGGTCATAATGCCATTTTCTCATTGTAATGAGTGATTTTATGTTGATCTTTTTGCTGTGGCTCAACAGAAGAGAGAGTGTCCCGTCTGTGTTCCCAACCAGAAATAGGCAGCTAAGCGAAGCAGTGCCGTCTTGCCCTACTGTGGGGTTCATATTAGCAGACAAGTGTGTTGCTGTTTGCTGCTATCAAGTCAGATCAGACTCATGGTGACCCCTTAGGTGCAGAGTAGAATTGCTCCAAAGGATTTGCAAGACACTGACCTCTTGAGAGCAGATGATCAAGCCTGTCTTTGGTGGCACCTCTTGCTGGATTTGGCCCATCAACCATTGAGTTAGCTGCCAAGCATGTAACCATTTGTACCATTGGAGTAGGATCAAACAGAGGGTGAAGGAGAAGCTTCATACGAGCAACATACATCCCTAGGCTGGGGCTACAGTATTTTTGTAACATGACTAATACATGTTATAAGTATGTGGTATCATTTTTGTAATTCATGTTAAAAATATGAAACCAAAATATGTGCAAATGTCTATATCATCATCATCATCATCCTTCGAATATATGTTTCAGTGTGAAGCTGTCTAAATATAGGTTGGACAAGTTAATTTAGCTGTGGGAGATGACTCAGCCAATGGAGGACATTTTGAGCTAGAAGTGAGTGGTATATTCTGTTTTAGTGAAATGTGTGATTACAATTTAACTAAGAATATAGGGCATATATAGGACAATTCTAGACTTTAAAGCTTTACTCAGCAATCAGTAGGCTATTCAATTTAGCTCAAAGAATTTTGAAAGAAATATGAGAACTGTTGTGAAAGACTGTCAGATCCATCAGTTATGTCAAAGTATACTTTTGGATCTGTTATTTCCTTGGTCTATTTAATTTTGTGCCTCAGGGCTTTGAAATCCATCTATTCTAGAGAATAAGACCTTTTTCTGGGACTTAAATAGGTCATTTAACTTTATTGTCATTCTATACAATGATACTCAGTTGTAATCTCTGTGAAACACTTAAAATACATTTCTAAGTTCAATAACTTAATTGTGTTAAAAAACACAAAAGGAAAGTTTAATCTGCACAAGTATACTATTTACCAGATGCTATAACTTATTCAATTATAATTAATTTACAATTTAAACAAGGATAAATGATGTAGTATACTTCTGAAACTTGAAAAAGTTAAATGTGCCTTTATAAGAAGGTAGCTAGTGTTTTTCTTCTGAATATTTACTATTAAGTGGAATTGTGTTGTAAATAATTATTTAATCATGAACACTTTGAGTCGTGACTCTGTGGCAATTGTTCATTTATTTACACCTCACAATTGACCTCTTGTCAGTTTTTGTACGATGGTCGTTTGCATGTTGCTGTGATTCTGGAAGCTATGTCACTGGTATTTCAAATACTAGCAGGATCACCCATTGCGGACAGTTTAGAATGGTGCTTCCAGATTAAGACAGACTAGAAGGAAAGGCCTAGCAATGTACTTCATAAAATTAGCCTATGGAAACTTTATGGATCCAACAAAACCTTGTCCAACATGCTTGCTTTGGGTATGTCATCAGGATGGAGCAATTGCTAGAGGAGGACATTGTGTTTGGTGAAGGAGAGAGTTGATGAAGGTGAGGAAGACCCTTGGTGAAATGGATTGTGAGGGAGACCCTCTGTGAAATGGATTGGCACACTACCCACAGCAACGGACTCAAAAACATGCTAGAAATCTTGAGGATGTTGCAGTACTGGGCATAGTTTCATTCTGTGGTTCATAAGGTCACCATGAGTTGGGGTCAAGTCAATGGTAATTAACAAGGCAACAGCGTACCTCACAATATGACATTGGGATGAATAACACATTTTAATTGCTTTTATTTAGGAGAAAACAATTGTCACACCTTCATCTAAGGGGATACTGTGGAGATCAATGTGGAGTGAGATTAATGGAAGGTTAAAACTGGGTAGTAAGAGGGGAGGGATCCAAGATGTCAGGTTAGGCAGATGTATAACCCAGATACTCTGCAACAAAGACTCAAAAAACCAAGTGAAATGGATGCAGATGGCAATCCTGGAACCCAGAGCTTGAAAGGAAAGGGTAAAAAAGTAGGTCCAATAGAATAGAGGAAGAGACTGAATGAAAATAGCTAACAAGGAGACAGAACCATGAACTTCCAACAGGAAGAGCAGGCAATTTTGAATTATGGCAACACAGTTTGCATCAATGTGAGAAGCAGATAACTGGCTCTTGTCACCAGGACTGTGCCAGCACCCACATCTGTGATGAGTGATCAGAGAGGCATGATCTCCCCACTTCCTCCACAACCTCTTGGTGACCAGAGATGCAGTCCCCCCTACCTACATACTTGATGGCTAGTCAAATTCCCCGCTATTGCCAGTGCTGTCCCTCCCCCACCTTTATTTTCTATTTTTGTTATCCTTTTTCTTAGTCCTTACCTCTCCCCTCCTCCCTTTTATGATTTTTTCATTTGATCTCACAGAACGGTTACCACAGCAGACACCACATTCAGTCAGGAGCACCCACCCCCACCACTCCCTGGTCTGAAGTGCGTGCTCCTGCAGAGCAAACTTCGGGTTCCTGCCATGGCTAAGCTTACCAGCAAGCCCTTTGCAAGTACTGTGTTGCATCTTCTGTTCTTTTCCTTCTTTCTTTCTTTTTCATTTTTCTCTCTCCTCCCTTATTCCTTTATCTTTTCTTCCTTTTCTTTTGTTTTGTTTTTTTGATCCCATGAAGCAGGTGCCAGCCCCTTGCCTATCCCACTGTCAGCAGTGCCCCGCCCCCACCCCTGCAAAGTCCATGGAGTGAGGTCCATGTTCCCACTGCAACCACTGCTGAGAGGTAACATTAGTTCCAGGACTGTGTCATTTTTCTCCTTTATCTTTTCGGCTCTCTCTTTAGTGCTTGCCTCTTCCTCCTTATTTCTTTTTTGTCCTCTATAAACTCTCTTTTTCTTTATTAATTTTCTTTCTTTTTTTTAATCCAGTGGGGAGGGTTCCCCACCTTCTGCCCCTCTGCAGTCGGCACCAGTTTATTCCCCTCCACATTTGACAGTGTGTGCTCCCATGAAGGTCACACTCAGCTGTGTTTGGTGACTAGTGATTTCACCAATATTGTATTACTTTTTCTTTTTTTTTCTTTTCTTCTTCCATTTTCTTGTTATTTTTTCCTTTCTTCTTAAGTTTACAATCTTTGATTTTTTCCCCTACTTTTCCTTTTATTTCTTTATCCTCTCCCATTTTTACTTTCCTTTCTTTTACTTTTTTCCTCCACTACTTGGGAGTCAGCAACCCTATCCCATCATATCCACCAAACTCCCCACTCCATCCACTGGGAAAGTGTCAACTATCCCTCTAGCACTACTGGATCAATGATGGATGGTGGTCAACACCTGCCCAGCCTGCCTCCAGCTTCTCTACCCTACTAACAATTGGAAACTTTTGTCCAAACTCCCACTGCTACCAAACCCACCCAGAGACAAGTGGTGAGTGCCCCAGTGCTTCCAAACTAGTAAACAGAGTAGTACAACCACCTTGTACCTGGATATATTAAACAATAAGGGAGGAAAAAGGATAAAGCAAACAAACATACAATCAATTAAGTATAATAACATCACAATGTCTGAGTGTACACAAAATTTTAAGTCATGTGGAAAAACAGGACAAGATGGCTCAGACAAGTCACAAAATACAGGACCAGAAAATTTTCTGGATGAAGAAATATTATTAGAATGACTTGATAAGGAATTCAAAAGAATTATACTTAAGTGCTTTCAACAAGTTAAGTTGAATCTTTCTTAACAAACTTAAAGAAACCACAGATAACATCAAGGAAAATATACACAAAACTCTAGAAGAACTTAAAAAATAACACAAGTACAAAGCTGACAAAATAAAAGAAAAATTAGAAACCATATAAAAATACCAAAGAGGAATCCAGATGTCTAATGGTAAAATTTCAGAAATAAATAGCACATTGGAAGGGCAAATGAGTAGAATTGATTCAATAGAAGACAGTAGTAGAGAAATTGATGACAAATCTATTAATATTAATCTGTTGGAGGAACAATCAGAGAAAAAGAAGCAAAACAATGTGGAAAGTCTAAGAACTATGTAGGACACCAACAAGAGAAATACTTTACTTTGACCAAAATTCCAGAACAAAGAAAACAAACAAACAAACAAAAGCAATAAGAAATTTGTCAAGTATTTGTTGGAAGAAAATCTCCCTAATATTATGAAATATGAGAGAGATATGTGTTCAAGAAGCTCAAGGAACTCCAAAATAAGATAGACACCAAAAGAAAATTACCAAGGTGTATCATAATAAAACTTTCCAAAACCAAAAACAAAGAAAGAATCCTGAAAACAACATGAGGAAAATGAAAAGTTACTTATATAACTCTCTGAAATAAAAATAATTGCCACTCAAAAATTATATCTCTAGCAAAATTCCCTCAAACTAGATGGCAAAATTAAGACATTTCCAGATAAACAGAAACTAAGATAATTTGTGAAAAACAGACCAAGCTAAAAGAAATGCAAAAAGGATCCCTCTGGACAGAGAACAAACAATAGCAGAAAACAATCTGAGACAAAAACACTGGAAGACAACATCGAGAAATCAACCCAAGTATAGAATATAATTCTACAAGACTGATAATAGGGAACCAGAGGCATAATTTTTTAAATGATGACAAGTACTAAGCAAAAAGAGGAAAAAAATATTGTAGTTACAGAACCTCAAAATGCAAGGAAGTCAAGACAGTTTCAAGATAGAATGGACTGTTTTAAACTTAGGAAGATAATTATGAATTATAGGGTGACATCAAAGAAAATTCATACACTTTATCACAAAAATAAAACAGAAGAAAATCATAAAGACTCAGTAAACACTAAACTATAGCAACTAATGATTAAAAAATCCATAAACAAAATTAACATAGCACAGAAAAATATATGGAATAAAGAAATCATCAATACTATGCACACATACACACACACCCACAAAAGCACAGCAAAATGACAGCAGTCATTCATCCCTATCAATAATTATATTGAATATAAATAGATTAAATACACCAGTCAAGAGACAGAGGGTAGCAGAATGTATAAGAAAACATTACCCATTAATATGCTGTCTACAAAGGGCTCATCTTAGACACAAAGACAAAAATAGGTTAAAATCAAAGAGTGGAAAACATGTCAACAAAATAACAACTGCCCCCCCCCCAAAAAAAAAGCAGGATCACCAATATTAAATTCTGATAAAATAGACTGTAAAACAAAAACTAGCAAAAGAGACAAGGAAGGTCATTATATAATGATCAAAGGGTCAATTCAACAAAAGGACATAATCATAGTATCTATGCACTCAAAATGTGTAAATCAAGCTTTAACAGAACTACAAAGAGAAATAGACAACTTGACCATAACAGTAGGAGACTTTAATACACCGTTTTTGATGAAGGATAGAAAAAAGTAAAGAAACTCAAAAAAGATACAAAAGATTTGAACAACACAACCAACCCAAGTAGACCTCATAGATGCTTACAGAACACTCTTCCCAACAACAGCACAATATATATTCTTTTCCAGGGCACATGAAACATTCTCCAGAAAAGACCATCTGTTATGCCACAGAGCATATCTCAATAAATATAAAAACACTGAAACATTACAGAGCACCTTCTTAGATCCCAATGCTATAAAATTAGAGATCAACTAAAGGGAGATCAAGGATCAATCATGGGAGAATAGAAGGTCTGTGTATGTACAAGGAGACAGCTTGGGGGGCAGCAGTACATGGGAGGAAAGGACACAGGAGGAGGAAACAATAGGGAGGAAGTGAGAGGGGAGTTGTTGCATCGTGGTAAATTGTAGTCAATGTCATGAGACAAAGTGTATGTGAGCAGCAGGATGAAAAGTGAATTTGCTCTGTAAACTTTTACCCAAATCACAATAATATAAAAAAAAAAAAGATTGGAAAGTGAAATGAAGGAAGGATAGGAATAGCACACGTCTGAACTCCAGTCACTGCTCGAC
>NW_006922206.1:967945-972707 GCF_000298275.1 Orycteropus afer afer
AATTAAAAAAAAAGGAGATCAAGGGAAATGAACAAACAAACTCAAATACTTGGAAACTGAACACACTCTGCTTAAAAGCTACTGGGTAATAGAAACAATAAAACATGGAGAAAAAAAGTCCTTAAAATATGAGAATGAAAATACAACATACCAAAATCTTTGGGACACAGCAAAGCAGTTCTCAGAGAAAGGATTTATAGTAATACTGCACACAGCATAAAAGAAGATAGAGCCAAAATCTAAACCTTACCCCAGCATGTCTAAAAATTAGAAAAAGAATAATCAAAAAGGTCTAAATTATGTAAGAAAAAATATTTAAGCAGAAATAAGTGAAATAGATAACAGAGAAAAAATAGAAAGAATCAACAAAACTAGAATTTGGTTATTTGAAATGATTTTTAAAAAAATGACAGACTGCTGGAAACTTTTGCAAAATAAAAGAAGGAGAAGATGCAAATAACATGAATAAGACATTAAATGTACAATGCCACAATAGAACCAATTGAAATAAAAAGGATAATAATAGAATATTATGAAGAATTACATGCCAAAAAGTTAGAAAACCTAGAAGAATTGGGCAAATTTCAAGAAACACGCTACTTACTCACAGTAACATAATCTGATGTAGAAAATTTGAGCAGATCTATCACAAAAGAAGATATTGAACAAGTCGTATAATAATTCCCAAAGGAAACAAATGCTGAGCCAGACAGCTTTGTTGGACAATTCTACCAAACATTCAGAGAAAAGCTGACACCAATTCTCCTCATACTGTTCCAGGACATAGAAAAGAATGGGATACTACCAAACTCATTCTATGAAACAAGTTTAACCCTGATACCAAAGCCAGCCAAGGACATCACTAAAAAAGAATAATTACTAATGGATGTTCTTCATGAAAATTAAAGCAAAAATTATCAACAAAATCCTAGCAAACAGCATCCAACAATCTATCAAAAAATTAGTTATAACTTGACCTAGCAGGATTCACACCAGGTATGCAAGCGTGATTCAGCATTAGAAAAACAATTAACATAGTCTGTCATATAAATAAAACAAAGGAAAATAACTACATGATCTGATTGATCAATGCAGAAAAGGCATTTGACAAAATTCGACAACCATCCTTGTAAAAACACCAGAAAAAAAATAAGTCTAAAAGGGAAATTCCTCAAAATAAATAAGGGCATGTACACAACACCAACTGACAGCATTATTTCAAGGGAGAGATACTGAAAACATCCCTCTTGAAAATGGGAAACAGACAAGTATGTCCTTTACCACTCTTATTCAATTTGTATTGGAAGTCTCTGGTGCTTATGTTTGTGTGTCAACTTGGCTGGGTCTGGCTGAGTGGCTGGGCAGCTGATGGTAGTCATTCCCTATGATGAGACTGGCAATCAACTCCATGGTGGGATCTACTACAAGCAGCTGAGTAGCTGCCTTTGGGAATGTGGTCTGCTTCCCATATATAAGAAGCAGCTTTGGGAATGGTCTCTAGCATATGGCTTGCCTGGACATTGCATGTAGCCGTGTTGTTGTTCAGCAGCCTGCCATGCTCTGCCAACCTTGGGACATACAATGAACTTGAATAAATGGCCTGATATATGGTTTGGTAACATCGGGACTGTGCCTTGTTACTTGTCAACCTTGGGCTTGTCAGCCTCAGCAGCCAGCAGCTCTCTGAGTGAAGAAATGCTTCTAGCTCCAGTGGGCCAGGAGCAGGAGACAGAGCTGGACCCCAAGGTTGAGGGGCTTTCATCCAGCCTCTAGAGTCTGGCACTTTGAATTGGACTTAAAGCCTCCAAACTGTAAGAGAATAAACTCCTGTTTGTTTAAGCCATCCCATGTGTGATGTATTCTTGTCAGAGTGGCACTAGGTAACCAGAATAAAGCCCTCCCTAGAGAAATAAGGCAAGAAAGGGAAATAGAAACATCTGAATTGGCAGAGAAGAAGTAAACCTATCTCTATTTGCAGGGGATAACATCCTATAAATAGAAAATCCCAGAGACTCAATAAGACAATTATGGGAAATGATATAAGGATTCAGCAAAGTGGCATAGTAAAGATCAACATACAAAAATCAGTCAGATTCCTATACAAAAAATGAAGAAAACTCTGCAGAGGAAATCAGAGAAATATACAATTCACAACAGCAACCTGAAAGATGAAGTACTTAGGAATAAATCTAACCAGAAACAAAAGTCTTATGCTAAGAAAAGTGCAAAACACTAGTGTAAGAAACCAAAATAAACTTACATAAATCAGAGAGTATGTCATGCTCATGGGTAGGAACATTAACATTGTGAAAACATCAATACTACCCAAAGAGATCTACAGATATAATGCAGTATCTATCCAGATCCCATCATCATCCTTTAGAGAGATGGAAAAAGTAATGACTAACTGTATATGGAAAGGAAGGAGACCCTGGATTAGCACAACACTACTAAGGAAGAAGAACAAAGTAGGAGTTCTCACACTCCCCAATCTCAAAACTTGCTGTACAGTCACAGTAGTCAAAGCAACTTGGTATTGGTACAATGATCAACACATAGACCAATAGAAGAGAACTGATATTCCAGAATCAAATCCATCCACATATAGACAGCTGATCTTTGACAAAGGACCAAAGCCCATTAAATGGGGACTAGATACTCTCTTTAACAAACAGTGCTGGCAAAACTGGATATCCTTTTGTGGAAAAAATGAAATAGGACCCACATTTCTCACCATATACAAAAACGAACAAAAGATGAATTGAAGACCTAAATGTAAAAGCTAAAGCTATAAAGAGCATCAAAGAAAAAAATAGGAGTAATCTTAGAGGCAATAACATGTGGCGTAAATACACTACCACACATAATCCAAAATTTAAAAAGAGCAAAAGATAAACTAGATAACTGGCATCTGCCAAACCTTAAAGATTTATGCAAATTAAACTACTTCAGCAAAAGAGTAAGAAGAGAACATAAAGACTGAGAAAAAATTTTGGCAAAAAAATATCAGACAAGGGATTACTCTCTAAAATTTATAGAGAATTTCAACACCCCAAGAGCTAAAAGGCAAACAATCCAATTTAAAAATAGGCAGAAGATGAGAACACACACTTCACCACAGAAGAAGTTTGAGTGAGCAACAAACCCATGAAGAAATGCTCATAATCATCAACTATTAAGGAGATGCAAATAAAAACACCATTGAGATACCATCTCACCTCAGCATTGATAGCAAAGTTCAAAAAAAATTAGAAAACAAAAAATGGTGAGAGTGTGCAGAAACTAGAACCTTCATAAACTGCTTGTGTGACTGACTATAAAATGGTGCAAACATTGTGAAAAGGAGTATGGTGCTTCCTTAAAAAGTTAGAAATAGAAATGCCATGTGATACAGAAATGCCATTACTAGAAAAAATTCCTACAAAAATAAGAGTTGTAACATAAAGAGAAACACACAAACTCTTGTTTACCAGAGAACTATTCATGGGCCTTGGAATGCTCCTTGGAAGTGAGAATAGCCAGACTTAGTCTCACCTACTTCACTCATGATGTCAGAAGGGACCATTCTCTGAAGAGAGATATCATGCTTGGTAAAGGGGAGGGTCAACGAAAAAAGGAGAAAGCTCTCAACAAGGTGGATTGACTCAGTGGCTACAATGATGGGGTCAGATATAGCAGGGATTATGAGGCTGGCACAGGACCAGGCAGTATTTTGTTCTGCTGTACATAGGATTGTTATGAGTCAGAGGTGATGGAACGGCACCTAACAGCAACAGTAACAACAATTCACAATAGCAAAAAGGTGGAAAATATCTAAATGCCCATCAAGATTGAATGGATAAGCAAACTGGTACATACACACAATGGCATATTATGCAACATTAAAGAATAATGATGAATCCATGAAACATGTCACAACAGGGATGAACCTGTTGTTGTTGTTATGTGCCAAGGAGACATTAATATGAGTGAAATTAATGAATTACAAAAGAACTAATGTATGAAACAATACAGTAAAAAGTCAAGAAAAAGTTTACACAAAGAAACATTCTTTGAAAGGGTGGGGAGGGAAGAGGAGAGAGTACATCACTCTCCCTTACTAAAGGGTAAGCACATATTAATGTGGGTGAAAGGAAAGGCAATATGCAATAAGGAGATCAGCATAAAATTTTCAAGACAAAGGAGGACACTAGAAAGAGTGCTGAGTTAAAGGCAGCCAAGGTAAGTATCATTACATACACATACACAAAATTCTTCAATGACACTAATCTGTGAGTGGCTACAAGGGTAGCCATGCAAGCTGAACAGGGGTGGGAAGGTGCATAAGACTACATCTGTGAAGATATATAGATGTGACTGAGGATGCTTCTCCATGTGTATCTCTAAGGGAGAAACACAACATTGATGGTGCAGTGCTTAAGGAATTTGCCTGTTATCCAAAAGATCACTGGTTCAAACCACCAGTTGCTCCATGGAAGAGAGATGAGGCAGTTTGCTTCTGTAAAGATTTACAGCCTAGGAAACCCAATGGTAATCACTATCAATCAAAATGAACTCAATGGCAGTGAGGTTTTTTATTTATTTATTTTGTATTTATATGTGTCATAAATATATCCATGAATATAATAGAGCATTTATGAAGAAAAACGTGGTATCAGGATTGCAGGAAGAATCATTAACAACCTGAGATATGCAGACGATACAACTTTGCTTGCTGAAAGTGAGGATGACTTAAGGCACCTACTGATGAAGGTTGAAGAAT
>NW_006922206.1:973232-978655 GCF_000298275.1 Orycteropus afer afer
GGGAGATGGATTGATACGGTGGCTGCGATGATGGGCTCAAGTATAGCAGGGATTGTGGGGCTGGCACGGGATCGGGCAGTGTTTCGTTTTGCTGTGCATGGGGTCGCTATCAGTCAGAAACGACTCGACGGCACTTAACAACAACAACAATAGAGCATTAAAAAAAATATATATATATCTCACTGCATTGAGTCAGTCCTGACTCCTAGGGACCCCTCCTTGTGTTTCTGAGGTGGTATCTCTAGGAAGTAGATTGCTCAGTCTTCCTTCCACAAAGTGGCTGGTGGGTTTGAACCTCTAGTCTTCTGGTTAGCAGCCAAATGCTTGAGACACTGCACCACCAGAACTCCTATAATAGAGCATGTTGTTGTTGTTATGTGCCCTCGAGTCAGACCTGACTCATAGCGAACCCTCCTTGGGTTTCCAAGGCAGTATCACTGCAGAAGTAGTTTGCCCCATCTTCCTTCTGAGAAGTGGCTGGTGGGTTTGAACCGCCAGCCTTCTGGTTTGCAGTCAAGTGACTTAGGCACTATGTTACCAGAGGTCCCATAGTTATAGCATAGCATAGAGGGGGCAAAATTATAAAAAACTTTTTAGCCATAAACAAACACCTTGAGGGTATGAGCCCTTGGGTCTGGGGGATTAGGAACATGGTACCAGAGGACATCAAGGTCAATTGCCATAGTCCACAAAATCAATGCTTTACATCATATTTTGGTGTGTAGCAGCTGGAGTATTAAAAGCTTGAGAGCCGCCATCTAAGTTGTAACTATTAGTCTCTCCTTGTCCGGAACAAAGAAAAGTGAAGAAAATAAAAATGTAAGGAAACAGTTAGTCTAAAGGAGTAATGGACCATGTGAACACCTACTGCCATGACCACGAGACCAGAAGAAATAGATGGTGCCCAGCTACCACTACTGACCATTTTGAAAGGGATCCCCATAGAAAGGTCTAGACTGAGAAGAAGAAAAATGTGGAGTAAAACTCAAAATCATAGGAAAAAGAAAAACCAGGCTTATTGGGCTGATAGGGACTGGTAGAATCCCCAAGTTTATGGCCTTTAGACATCCTTCAAACCTGGAACTGAACTCAACTCCATGGCTTAACTTTCAGCCAATTAATAGAATGGGCTATAAGGTGATCAATAACACCAGGGAGGGGCACTCTCCTTAGAATAATCAACCAGACCAGACCAAAAGAGCACCATCTGCCGGTGGGTTAAACTCAGAAGGTGGGAAGAGAAATGAAAGAAGGACAAATGGAAATGGTAAACACAGGGAAGAAACGGAGGAGTGTTGTTACATTGTGTGGGTATTGCAATCAACATCACAAAGCAAAACATGTAGGAATTGTTGAATGGAAAACCAATTTGCTCTGTAAACTTTTGCTCAAAACACAATCAAAAGTTATATAAGTAGTGAGACTGGATAGTAAGGTAGTAATGAGTACAAAATTCAGAAAGACTGAAATTAATAATGTCCCTTTATGCTCTGGCTGAAGCTTGCCTTGGGTTTCTTCCAGAACTGGGGTTTTTGGACTGGACTAAGTGGCTCATGTGGGCTGGTTCTCCCCAGTCAGTCAAAGGTGCCACGTGGCAGACTGCCTAAACGAATGATTGCAGGCCAGAGGTATTAGATCTTGTCAATTTGAACCATAGATGACTTAAAACATAGATAAACGGAAAGACGAGACAAATATGTGGACCAATTCTGTGCTCAATGGCTTTATTGTCTCACTGACGTGACTTGTGGTTAACCTCAGTAAGGATGGTTAACATTGTTCATTTTGTGCTTAATTCTTTAATAATGTGATGATGTTATAAAGTAGTCCAAGAAGATGAATTCTGAGCCTCCTGGACATTTCTTCAGACATGTAATAAAGATGCTTTGCCTTTCCACTCAACTTATTAAAACCAAAACAAGAATACTTTTGCTAAGGTGTGTCTGAGCACATGAACATTTTGTTGTTTTTCTTTGTGTTACTCTCAAAACCAACTAAAAATTGTTCCAGTCTGTGTCTTTGTTTGTACATGTTATTTTTTGAACTGTCCAAGCATATAAATTAATACATAATCAAAACAGGTTTAAATTGAGCAGCACAGTTAGAAAGAGCTTTTATAGTTCATTCTTAAACAATAAAGTTTGATTTCTACTCATTATTTCAATTGGCATAGGTAACTAAAGTGCCACAATGCTTTAAACACTTTACTTTGGAGAAAACTTAGATTTAAAGAAATGTTGCAGAGATAGAAGAGAGATTTCTCTTGTACCCTTTATACAGACTCTCCTAATGATAGCATATTAAATAAATACAGTTCATTTGAAGACACTAATAACCAACCACTTGACTGTCAGTTAGGAGCTCTGGTGGTGTAGTGGTTAAAGCATTTGACTACTAGCCAAAAGGCTGGTGGTTGGAACCCACCAGCTGTTCCATGAGAGAAAGATGAAGCAATATGATTCCACAAAGATTTACAGCCTTGGAAACCCTATGGGCAGCTCAACTTTGTCCTATAGGGTCAATATGAGTATGAATCAATATGATAGCAGTGTTTTGTTTTGTTTTCATGTCTGTCAGTTTGTCATACTGTTTTGGTTTCTGTGTTTCTATAACAATGGAAACTATGCCACCATTATTTCAAATAACAACAGGGTTACTCATGATAAACATGTTTCATCAGAGCTCCCAGATTAAGACTGAGACTGGGGTGTTAAACAGCAATGATGTAACTTTGAGACCTAAGTTTGCCTGACTAAAGGCATGATATTTTCAATCACCTCATATGAGTGCAAAAGGTGGACAATAAGGAAGTCTGAAGAAATGATGCCTTTGAATGTTGATGTAGTTGATGAAGAATATCGAATATACCACGGACTGCCAGAAGAATGAACATATTTGTCTCAGAAAAAGAATAGCTAGAATGCTCTTTAAAAGGAAGGATGCTGAGGTTTTTCCCTCAAGTCCTTTTTCAGGAGGGACTGGTCCCTAGAGAAGGACATCACACTTTGTAAAGTAGAAGGTCAGTGAAAAAGATGAAGACCCTCCATCAAATGGATTAGCACAGTGACCACAACATTGTGAGGATGGTGCAGGACCAGCCAATGTCTCAACCTGTTGTACATGGAGTCACTATGATTTGAAACTGACTCAATGGCACCTAACAACAAACAATAACAGGAAGAAATGCCTAACAATATACTTAAAAAAAATATATATATATTCCTGAAAAAAACTCTTATGGATCACAACAGAGTATTGTTGGCAATAGTGTTGGAAGTTGAGCCCCTTAGGTTGGAAAGCACAACACAATATCCTCAAACATGGACTCAAACAGATAATAATCATGAAGATGGCTCAGGATCAGGAGGCATTTTGTTTGATCGTATGTGGGGTCATCAGAGTCATAGCCAACTCGAAGGCAACAAACAAAAAGAAGTACCTAATATTTGTACAAAACTATTAATGATGCACTATATTCAGATTGTACTAGTTTTTCTGTTTATTTCTTTGTTTTCCCATTACGATTCTTTTTCAATTCCAGCATCCACTCTGGGAGAGTATAAATCAGCAAGATGAAAGTAACAATATTTGTAACCTTGTCAGTGAAGTGACATCCACAAAATACTGCCATATCCTACTGGTTAGAAAAGGAGCCCTGGTGATGCAACGGTTAAGCTAACAAAAGTTCCATGGTCAGAACTCACCAGCTGATCCATGAGAGAGAAAGCCTAATGATCTGCTCCTGTACATATTACAGCATAAGAAATTCTATGTGAAGATCTACTCTGGCATGCAGGGTCACTATGTGTTAGAATTGAATGGACAGCACACAACAACAATACATAGAAAATGTCATTAGTTTTGTCCACAGTCAACAAGGGACTATATGAGGCTGTGAATACCAGGAAGTGGGGTCATTGGGACAGCCAGAAGAATGAACAAATCCATCTTGGAAGAATTATATCAGGAATGCTGCTTCAATGTGACAATGGGGGGGCGGGGAGAGGAGGTAGACGATGGTATCATATCTATAACCCTCTCCATCTGCTCTCTACCAACTTAATCCCTGAGTAACTAGGTAAAGCAGATAGAAATAACAATACTGGAGTTATAAGAATCTAAGGAGAAAATAAAGTATCAGATTCAGTGAAAGCAGAGAAATGGAGGAGATTAAATGCCTGGGAAAAACATACAAACCTGCCTAGCCGGCAGAGATGGAGACAGAGAGGACTCATTAGAAATACAAAAAGAGGTTGATGAAGGAAAAGAGAAAAAAATATGATAATAATGGAACTCACAGAGACACTGGAGACTCAGAATACCCACATGGGGAGTTTTTGGTGGTGAACTTGGATACTGAGTGAGTATGATAATCTCATTGGGAAATGGATCAAGACCCCCCTAGGCTTGGGCTGCCTCAGAGTCCAAAAGGTAGTGAGAGAAAGGGAGAAACTCCTCCCAGTAGGTGGAGACTTGAAGCAAGTGCATGGCAGTGGGCTGGGGTTCAACTCTTCCAGGACTCTTTTACCACAGAGTGGACTGGGGTACTGGGTTTTTGTGGCTTCTTGATCCAAGCAAAAAGCAGTAGCCCTTTATCCATTGAGATGGCTGTTGATTTTAAACCATGGGTCTTTAATTGATAGTAGGATGTTGTCATTAGTAGATGCCTCAGAAAGACAGAAACTACCCTTCCTGTGCCTATATCACTGACTGAGCAATCTCTCCAAATGCAGAACACTCCTTCTACCTTTCTATCTGGAGGCTTGCTTCTAGCACCTTCTCTTTTTATTTTTTCCTTTTCTTTCTCTTTCTTCTGCTTCTTCCCTGCCTCATCTAATAGAAGGAACACATTAAACCTCCAACAGGCAACAGGAGTTGTTAAACTGAACACCTCACCCAATAGACAGGTAGCATCAATAACCCCTGCACCACAGAATCAAAGACAGACAGTGCACAACATCTGCTGGTCCCCACTTCAAATCCTCATCATGACAAACAGAGACCTGCACCCAAGTCTTCACCAATGATTCCACCAACACAGAGAGAGCTGGAGAGCAACCTAATACAGCTGAGTTAATGAACCAAAAAGTACACCTGTGCCAAACTTTCATATAGTAAAATATAAAATCAAGGTGAAACAAAGCAATACATAACTAACAAAGACAACAACTTCAAAATGTCTCAGAAACAATGGACAACCTCAAACCAAACAAACACACAACAACAACACACACACACACACAAAGACAATAGAAATAAAAGCCTAGGCTAAAGGATTATCTATCATGGAAAAAGTACAAGCAATAGAACTATCTGAGAAGGAATTTCAGCAATAGAACTATCTGAGAAGGAATTTCAGCAATAGAACTATCTGAGAAGGAATTTCAGCAATAGAACTATCTGAGAAGGAATTTCAGAAGGTG
>NW_006922206.1:978769-986478 GCF_000298275.1 Orycteropus afer afer
CGGTTCAAACCCACCAGCCAATCCTTGGAAGGAAGGTTTGGTAATCCTACTTCCGTAGTGATACTGCCTCAGAAACCCAAGGAGTGGTTGCTATGTCGGGTCAGGGCCGACTCAATGGCACATACCAACAACAACAAATATATATATATATAACTCTCCAAGAGCTTAAGGAAACCATAAACAGAAACAATGAGAACACAGATAGTATCCTGGAAGAATTCAGGAAAACCATTCAGGAACAAAATGACAAAATACACAATTAGAACTCATACAAAAACAATTGGAAATCCATAAGATGAACACTAAAATTACAGAGATAGACAACACAGTGGAAGGACAAAAGAGTAGACAAGAAATGGCTGAACAACATATTTCCCAACTAGAAGACAAATTCCTTGACACCAGCCTGTGTGAAGAAAAATCAAAACAAAGATTTAAGAGAAATGAAGAGAAAGTAAGAGTTATATGGGATGAAATGAAAAGAAACACCATATCCCTCATGGAATATCAGAACAAGAGGAGGGAAAAATAAAAATCAAAACAAGTAAACAAACAAACAAAAAGAACACTGAGAAAATTGTCAAAGATTTACTAAGAGGAAATTTTCCCCATATCATGAAGGAAGGAAAGATATCTGCCCAAGAAGTTCAATGAACTGCATACAGGATAGATGTCAACAGAAAATCACAAAGACATATAATCAAACTTTCCAAAACCAAAGACAAAGAGAGAATCTTATGAGAAGCTCAGGAAAAACAAAATGTCACCGATAATGGATAACCAATGAGATTCAGTTCTAATTTCTCAGCAGAAACTATGTAGGCAAGAAGGTAATGGAGATGACATATATAAAATCTTGAAGGAAAAGAACTTCCAAGCAAGAATTATGTATCAAGCCAAATTGTTCCTCAAATATGAGGGTGAAATCAAGACATTCTCAGACAAACATAATTTAAGGGAATATGAAAATCAAACCAATCCTACAAGAAATGCTAAAAGTATTCCCTCCAATAGAAAACCCACAACAGAGAACAACACACTAAAATCAAAACAATTGACACCAAAACTTAGAAAGCAAACCAGAAATAGATGCTCAAAATAAACTCATAAAATAATGTACACAGAGAAATAAGGGAGTCAATCTGCAGACGATATGAGCAACAAAGCAATAGAGGGAATAAAAGTTTTAATTACAAAACATCCAAATGGAGAGGAAGACAGGTCAATGTTTTTATAGAACAGACTGTTCCAAATGTGAGGAGATAAAAATTTACTGCATGGTAACCACAAGGAAAATGAAAAATCTTCCTAAGCAAACTCAGAAAGAACTAAAACACATGGGTTTAGTAAGAACAAAACCAACGATAATGAAGAAAAGAGAAGAAACACTTGATAACAAAATGGGCTCACCACATAAAAATATTTGGAACAAGGAAATCACCAACAATGAACACAAAAAAAAAACCACAGTAGAATGACAGCAACAAATGCATACCTATCACTAATTACACTCAATGTAAATAGACTAAATGCACCAGTCAAGAGAAAGAGAGTGGCAGATTGGATAAGAAAAGAAGACCCAACAATATGTTGCCTATAAGAGACCTACCTTAGACACAAAGATAAAAACACATTTTAAATAAGGGTTGGAAAAAATACACCAAGCTAATGGCAAACAAAAAAGACTAGCAGTGGTAATATTAATTTCTGATAAAACAGACTTCAAGGTGAAAAATAGCAGAAGGGGCAAAAAAAGACATTATTTGATGCTAAAAGGATAAATTTACCAAGAAGACATTAGCATAATTAATATCCATGCACCCAATGAAAGTGCCACAAAATACGTAAAGCAAACACTAACTGAATTGAAAGAAAAAGGAAAAATAGACAACTCTACAATAGTAGCAGGAGACTTTAACACACCAATTTCAATAAGGGACAGAACAATTAGGGGAAAAAAAAAACAACCTCAACAAAGATACAGAAAAACTCAACAGCACAATTAACCAATTTGACCTCATAGACATATACAGAACACTGTACCCAACAAAAGCACAATAAACCTTCTTCTACAGTACACATGGGTCATACTCCAGAATAGACCATACGTTAAGACACAAAAAAAGCCTCAAGAAATCCAAAACATTGAAATGCTACAAAGCCTCTTCTCAGGTCACAGTGCTATAAAGTTAGAAATCAGTAATAAGATCAAGGAAAAAAATATCAAATACGTGAAAACATAATACCCTGCTTAAAAGCTACTAGGAAACAGAAGAAATAAAACGTGAAGTAAGAAACTTCCTAGAAAAAAATGAGAATGAAGATACAACTTACCAAAACCTTTGGGAAACAGAGGTCAATTTATAGCAATAAATGCACTCATCAAAGAAGATGAAAGAATCAAAATCAACATTCGAACTCAACAACTCCAACAACTAGAAAAAGAGCAACAACAACAACAACAACAACAAAAACCCTACAATATCCAGAAGTAAAGAAATAATAATGATCAGAGCAGAAATAAACAAAACAATAGAGAAAACCAATAAAACAAGAAGCTGGTTCTTCAAAAAGATTAACAGAATTGATAAACTACTCACAAATTTAACAAAAGAAAAGAAAGAGAAAATGCAAAAACATGAATAACAAATGAAAAGGGCAAAATCACAACAGAGCTGACTGAAATTAAAAAATAATAATGATAACAGAATATTATGAAGAACTCTACTCCAACAGATTTGAGAACCTAGACGAGATGGACAATTTCCTAGACACACAAGACCTACCTAATCTATCCCACTCAGAGATAGAATACTTGAACAGACCCATAATAAAAGAAGACATTGAGCAGGTCATAAAAAATAAAACTTCCACCAAAAAAAAAAAAAAATCCTGGCTCAGATGTCTTCACTGGGAAATTTTACCAAACTTTCAGGGAAAAGTTGACACCTATACAATTCAAACTATTCCAGAACATAGAAAAATATGGAATTCTCCTAAATTCATTTTATGAAGCAAGGATAACCCTGATACCAAACACTAGAAAAAGACATCACTAAAAGGAAAACTGCAGCCTAACATCCCTCAACATAGACGCAAAAATCTTCAACAAAATCCTAGCCAACAGAATCCAACAACATATCAAAAAAAATAATACATGATGACCAAGTGGGATTAATACCAGGTATGCAAGGGTGGTTCAACATCTGAAAAACAATCAATGTAATCCACCACATAAACGAAACAAAACAAAACAAAAGAACCATATAGTCATATCAATCGACACAGAAAAGGCTTTAGATAAAATCCAACACCCATTCCTGTTCAGAACTCTCAGCAAAATAGGGATAGAAGGAAAATTCTCAACATAATAAAGGACATATATGCAAAGCCAACAGCCAGCATTGTTGTTCACCGAGAAAGACTCAAAGCATTCTTCTTGCAAAGGAAGAGGATGCCCTCTATCACCACTTCTCTTCAACATTGTATTGGAAGTCCTGGCCAGGGCAATAAGGCAAGAAAGAGAAATAAATGGCATCCAAATTGGCAAAGAGGAAGTATATCTATCTCTATGTATGGATGGCATGATGCTATACATAGGAAAACCAAGAAAGTCAGCACAAACAATTACTTGAACTAATAGAGAGGTTCAGCAAAGTGGCAGCATACAAGCTCAACATGCAAAAATCAGCTGGATTCCTCTATATCAACAAAGAGGCTTCTACAAAGGAAATGAGGGAAACAATAACATTTACAATAGCTACCAAAAAGATAAAATATTTAGGAATAACTCTTACCAGAGACACAAAAAAACCTACACAAAAAAAACTACAAAACACTAATAAAAGAAACACGAAGATATCTACGTAAATGGAAGAGCATACTTTGTTCATGGATGTTGTTGTTGTTGTTGTTATGTGCCGTCGAGTCGGCCCCGACTCATAGCGACCCCTCCTTGGGTTTCCGAGGCAGTATCACTACGGAAGTAGGATTGCCCAACCTTCCTTCTGAGGAGTGGCTGGTGGGTTTGAACCACCAGTCTTCTGGTGAGCAGTCAAGTGCTTTAGCCACTATGCTACCAGAGCTCCTATTGTTCATGGATAGGAAGACTGAATATTGTGAAAATGTCAATAATACCCAAAGCAATCTACATGTTCAATGCAATCCTGATCCAGACACCATCAACACTTTTTAAGGACATGGAGAAACCAATTATTAATTTTATATGGAAAGGAAAGAAAACTCTTGCCACTTTTTCAATTTCCAAGGACAAAGCAAAGACCAGTGAAAGAGGCGTGGTGGCCACTGTTGTTATTGTTATGTGCCATCAAGTCAGACCTGACTCACAGCGACCCCTCCTTGGGTTTCCAAGGCAGCATCACTACGGAAGTAGATTGCCTCATCTTCCTTCTGAGGAGTGGCTGGTGGGTTTGAACCGCCAGCCTTCTGGTTAGCAGTCAAGTACCTTAGGCACTACACTAGGAATCCTGACTCTGAGGATGTGATCAGGGTATAGGGATGGACCTTTAGGATATCTGTCAAGTAGACAACAGTTTAAGCCTCTGAAGGGTCAAGAGCTATTTTTAAAAGGAAAAACATAATTTCCTGGAAAGAGTTTATTGCCTCACTGTGTTGATATCAAGAGCCAGTTTCAGTCAGAAATACACTGATGCATTTTTTCAGGCAGAAAGATAATCTCATGCACTATTTGGAAAGAATGCTCCATGCTAGCCAATGAGACCAGAGGCCCTGAACTCTTTATTGTCAGTCAGTTTATTGTGAGGAGTATAAGTGGGGCATGTCAGGACAGCTGTGGAAAAGGTGTCAGAGTACTCGCTGCCTCCCAAGCAGCTGAGGTCAATGTGTTGATATCAAGAGCCAGTTTCAGTCAGAAGTATACTGATGTGTTGTTTCCAGCAGAAAGATAATCTCATGCACTATTTGGAAAGAATGTTCCATGCTAGCCAATGAGACCAGAGGCCCTGAACTCTTCATTATCAGTCAGTTTATTGTGAGGATTATAAGTGGGGCATGTCAGGACAGCTGTGGAAAAGGTGTTAGAGTACTCGCTGCCTCCCAAGAAGCTGTTGGAAGCTTCCAAGAGGAAGCTTCCAAGAGGCTGTTGGTATCATAAAAGATCCAGTAGGCACAACAGGTAGATTTTATCTCAGAAAGTTTATTTCTGAGATACTTTCTGGGGTGGTATGGTGTGAGGAAAGGATCCACTAATGTGTTCCTGAGATTCCTCTATAAAAGCCAAGTGTGTACAGAATGTATCTGGTCATTAACCTCCATGAGTCCTTGCTCTCTTCTGCACTGAGTGCAACTTGGTACATTCGTTCACCTCTTTTCTCTGTAGCCCAGCCCACTGCCACAGCGTTATCTTCACCTCCAATCTGACACAAACGATCTCTCCTTCTTAATAAAATAGGTCAGGGCTTTGAACTGAACTTTAGTACACAGCCCTCTGTCACCATGCTGCCTCAACTGCTTCATCCATCCCTCCCCCTAAAATGATCAAATCCATTGCCACCAATCATTTTTGACTCATGGCAACCCCTGTGTGTCAGAGTGGAACGCTCCATAGGGTTTTCAATGGCTGAGCTTCCAGGCCTAGATTCCCAAGCCTTTCCTGTCTGGCACCTCTGGGGGCATTCAAACAGTAGCTCATTTCCCACTCCCCTGACTTCATATTCTCTTTCCCACATTGCTCTTTAACATTTTTCACTAACGTGTGTTGTCCTTATTTATATCACTTACTGTCTGTCTAACCAATACAATGTAACTTCCAAAAAAGAAGTTTTTGTTTTGTTTTGTTTTTTTCTGTTTTATTCATTGTTGTATTCCCAGTACCCTGAAAATTGCCAGGCAATTCGTGGGGACTCCAAAAATATTTATTGCATGACAATATCTCACTCCACATATGTGGTCAATCCTGTTCTCCACATCCCACCCACTATCCTTGTGACCTCCACTCCTCACATACACAGAATCAAACATGAAGACCATGCTAGTAGGGACACCTTTCCTTATTTGTTTAAAAACTTACTAGCAATAGTCTTCAGTACTATTTGGAAAATAAGAGAAACAACACAGAATAGTTGGATGGCCAAAGTTGTCACAAAATCTGAGCAGTGTTATACTCAGTGGATGGAATGCCTGTAACTGCTGTGGATGTTTGTAACACACATTAGATGGCTAGACTGAGAAGTATGTCTTAGAGGTTGCAGTACTAGGGCTGAAGTTAAAGTTCAGCAAACTATTATCTTAAAAACTCTTGTGTAAATGAAACGGTTTACTAATCTCTAAGCTGTCAGCCATCTTAGACAGAGTCATTCATGAACAAACCAGGTTGTCTGCCTCCTCTTTAGAATGGCCATTGCATTATATGGGAGTTTGGAGGCTGGTTTAATTAAAGTTATCTGAATAGAGTACAGTATGCCAGATGTTCATAATAAATATAGTGTAGCTTATGTAATGTTATGCCTTCACGGAGTATATTGGAATGGTAGTGATTATCCATTATTACCCATAATAAATCTAAATTTATTTCACTGTTTTTAGGCATTAAGCTTTTCTCAACCACAATAAATTAGCTTAGTATTTGAACTTTGCCTTTTGCTGAAGTTTTTCCAATAGAGATAATTAAAGAGCTCTTTTGGCAAAATTAGTTCACATTATTTCCACTAGAATTGAGTATTCACTTGGGATACTGTGGTCTGTGATATTGATTTTTATGCCTGACATTTTGAAATGAAAATACCAGTTCAACAATTTTTACTTCTTTCTGCTTTTTCATTTCTTTCATTTATGAAGGCGCTAACTTGTTTTCATAAACTCCTTATCTGCATGATCAGAAGGTACTTTAACGTGCTTTCCAGTGTGGTGTGCTGGAGAGCTTTCGCTGCCTGGGAAGACCTTGTCTCCATGAACACTTAGCATGTGGATCACACTGACCCTTTCTCCTGTAGCTCTGGACCAACACCCTCCACAAGCTTGAGTAGGACCCATTGAAAACAAAGGTGCAGATTTTTTTTATGAAAAGTATTTGTGTACATGACAGTACATTTCTCTTAAAAAAAACATTTTCCTAAGAAGTAGACAAGTGGACTTCCAGCAAGATGGCAAAATAGACAGAGAAGCTACACAGACCCTCTGCAACATAGTAATGAGAAACCAATTGTGACTGATAGAGAGGATGATCCTTGGAACCCTGAGCTATGCAGGCAAGGATAAAGAAGTGGATTAAATGCCAACTGTGGACAACTGGCTGTTCTGAGGGCAAAGCCACTTTGAATATATCCCAGTAGCAACTTAAGAATAAACTCTGCTCACTAAAAACTGCATGAGCAAAGACTGCATTGGTGCCTGACAATCAAAAAGGAAAACAGCAAAGGAGACCAACCTGAGGACTACTGCAGCTGTCCTGAGGGCACAGCCATTTTGAAGTATTTGCAAGCAGTGAGCAAAAAAGGTTTGAATACATGCAAGTGGTGTTCTTCCTAGACTGTAAGATAGGAGTGGGTTCCACTTGCTGAGGACAGGACAGGCAGCTGCACTGGAGGCTGATGACTGGAAAGGTGCAATATTCCCCTTGTTACTCTTAGACTCCATATATTCTTGGTGACCAGAGGTGTGGGCATCCCCTGCCTCTACCCATCTTCTTGACCAGGAGGAATCTCATCCTGATCTGTGCCCTGACAGAGCCT
>NW_006922206.1:986582-991857 GCF_000298275.1 Orycteropus afer afer
TTCTTTTTTCCATTTTCCTGGTCCCCCTTTGTTTTCTTTCTTTTAGTCCTTCCCATCTCTTGTTTCTTTCTTTTGCAGTTTTCCCATTTATCCTTACTATTTTTTACTCTTGCCCTTTTCTCTCATTTATCTTTCCCCAGATATGGTGTTCTTTTTTTCTCCTTATCTTTCTTTTATCCCTTTTAAAAACATATTGAAAACTTTTCTGCTCGATATTGCAATTTTTTTTTCTGTTTGCAATAGTTCCTATTTATTTATGTCGTTTAATTCTTTGTTCTTTTGCTTTTATTTTTTCAGTAGTTTTATTATTTATTTATTTATTTATTTTCTAACTAGGTGGAAGATAGCAACAGTTTCAACAAAACCCAAGCATGTCTGCACCTTCTGAAGCCTAACACACTGAGAGAGGGCCACCACTTGCTTTTGCATCAACTGACCAACAATAGATGGTGACCAATACCAGCGCAACTCATATTCAACCTCTTCTTATTAACAGCTAACAGAGATCTGTGCACACACACATTTTCTGTCACACATTAAACAAAAAGTTTTCACCACCACAATGTCTCAGAGACAATAGACTATCATAGTCCACACAAAGAAGCAAGATAAAGTGGTAGAAAAACAGAACCAAAATACAAACCCAGAAAACATCCCTGAGGAAGCAGCATTGGGACTCCTTGATAAGGAATGGAAAAGAATTATATTTGACTACCTTCAACAGACTAAGAGATGGATCAAGGAAAACTCTGACAACATCAAGGAAAACACTGAGAAAATTAAGGAAAACACAAACAAAACTTTAGAACAATTTAGGAAAGTAATACAAGAACAAATTTATAAAATAAACAAAAAAGTAGAAATTAAATGAAAACAACAAATAGAATTCCAGAAGATTAATACCAAGATTTCAGAAATAGATAACACATTGAAGGCACCAGAGAACAGACTTGAATCAGTGTGCAAAAAAGAACAAAGAGGTGGATATTCTGACCTCCTTTAACTTCACAAGAGGAAGACAGAATCACCATCAGAAATACAAGGCTTAGTCCCATGAAGGTGGACATGCTGTCACTCTTGGGCCTTTTTACCAACTTTCACACCAACTATCCCTCCCACATTACTCACTACTTCTCTGTTGGGTTCGATAATTTATTGCAATGGGCACACAGAACTCACAGGCAATACTCACAATTATGAGGTTTATTAGGGAACTAACAAGATAAATGTCAGGTTCAGGAAAGTGCTTAGGATACAATTCTTCAATCAAGGCAGTCTCCCTTATACTGTGCCCTCAGACACTCCTCTCTTGCCCTTGACTGCTTGGCCTGGCCACTACCTCTGGGTCCAGGTAAGCCTGCCAATCTATCTTATGCCTCTTGGTTCCACTGCCACTGGCTCTCTGTTGGAGTATCTCTCTGCTGGGGTGTCTCTCAGCCAAGGAGGTCTGTGCAGGAATCTCAGGTGCAAGGATGCACTCCACCTTGCCTCCACCTCTTCTCTCTTGATGGCAGTGAGATCCCCTCTCTTCCCCTAGGAAGGTTCATTTTAAGCTTAGCACAGTGACAAAACTAACCAGTCCCAACATCAGAGTTCTACACACCTTATTTTCATGATCCCACTCAGTAATCTGGTGAGAGTTACAAAAACTGTGGCTAGAAAAGCCATTTCTAGTAATTCACTGTACCACACAGTGGAAGACAGAATTAATGAGATTGAAGGCAAATACCTTCAATCTCACCTTAGACACAAAGACAAAAATAAACTAAAAATCAAAGGTCAGAAAAAGATATAACAAGCAAATGACAACCAAAAAATGGGAGGGGTGGAGATATTAATTTCTGACAAAATAGAGTTTAAGACAAAAACTGCCATAAGAGACAAAGACGGACATTATATAAAGATTAAAATATCAATTAAACAGTAGGACTTAACCATAATAAATATCTATGCACCAAATGAAAGAGCCCCATAATGCATAAAGCAAATTTAACAGATTGAAAAAAACAAACAAATGACTCCACAGTAATAGTAGGAGACTTTAACACACCACTTTCAATATGAGATAGAACAACTGGAAAGAAACTCAACAAAAATGCAGACGCACTAAACCGTATAACTTACCAACTTGACCTTATAGACATGTACAGAGCAGTTCACCCAACAACAGCAAAATATACATTGTTTTCCAGCACACATGGAAAGTCCTCTGGGATAGACCATATATTAGGCCAAAAAAAAAACCACGCCTCAATAAATTTAAAAACATTAAAATACTGCAAAGCCTCTTCTCAGATCACAATACTATAAAATTTGAAATCAACACTAGGAAGATAAAAGAAAAAGAGCAAATGTATAGAAACTGAATAACACCCTTCTCAAAAATGACTGAGTAACAGAAGAAACTTAAAAAAAAAAAAAATGAAATAGAAAAATTCCTTGAATCAAATGAAAATGAAAACTCAACATACCAAAATCTTTGGGACAAAGCAAAAGCAGTGATCAGAGGCTAATCTATAGAAGAAGATGCACACATAAAAAAGGAAGAAAGAACCAAAATCAATACCTTAACCCAACATGTCCAACAATTAGAACAAGAGAAACAAAAAAAAGAAAAAGAAAAAGTCACCTGTAGAAAAGAAATAAAAAAATATTCAAGAAGAAACAGAAAATAAAAACACAATAGAAAAAAAAAAAAAAAAAAAACTAGAAGTTGGTTCTTAGAAAAGCCTAATAAAATTGATAAACTACTGGAAAACTTTTTTTTTTTGCCAAAAGTGAGGATGACTTGATGCACTTACTGATGAAGACTGAAGAATACAGTCTACAATATGGATTACATCTCAATATAAAGAAAACAAAAATCCTCACAACTGGACCAATAAGCATCATCACAATAAATGGAGAAAACATTGAGGTTGTCAAAGAATTCAAGTTGTTTGGTTCTACAATCGATGCCAATGGAAGCAGCAGTCAGTAAATTAGATGATGTGTAGTACTGAGTAAGTCCGCTGAGAAGCAACTGTTTCAAGTGCTGAGGAGCAAGGATGTCTCTTTGAGGACTAAGGTGCACCTGACACAAGCCATGATATTTCCAATCGCCTGATATGCATGTGAGAGTTGGACAATGAATAAGGAAGACTGAAGAAGAGTTGATGTTTTTGAGTTGTGGTGCTAGTGAAGAATGCTGAAAGTACCATGGACTACTAAAAGAACTAACAGATCTGTCCTGGAAGAAGGGCAGCCAGAATGCTCCTTGGAAGCAAGAATGGCCAGACTTCATCTCACCTACTTTGGTCATGTTGTCAGAAGGGACCATTCCCTGGAGTAAGATGTCATGCTTGGTAAGGTAGAAAGTCAACAAAAGAAGGGAAGCCCTTCAACGAGATACATTGATATGGTGACTGCAACAATGGGCTCAAGTATAGCAGGGATCATGGAGCTGGCACGGAATCGGGTGGTGTTTCATTCTGCTGTGCATGGGGTCGCTATGAGTTGGAAATGTCTCAACAGAACCTAACAACAACAACAACGCTGGCAAACTTAACAAAGGAAAAAAGGAGAAGATGCAAAAAACACGAATAAGAAATTAAATGGATGACATCATAACAGAACCAGCTGAAATTAAAAGAATAATATCAGGGTACTGAGAAGAACTGTACTCCAACAAATCTGAAAGCCTAGAAGAAATGGACATGTTTCCAGAAACACACTACTTACCTAAACTAACACAGACTGAGGTAGAAAATCTGAACAAATCTCTAATAAAAGAAGAAATTGAACAGATCATTAAAAAAAAAAAAAAAATATCCTGGCCCAGGCAGTGTCACCAGAGAATTCTACCGAACATTCAGAGATGAATTGGCATTAATTGCTACTCAAACTATTCCAGAACATAGAAACAGATGGAATCTTCCCAAAATCATTTTATGAAGCAAGATTAACCTTGATACCAAAATCAGGCAAAGATATCACTAAAAAAGAAAACTACAAATCAACATCTGTCATGAATATAGATAGAAAAATCTTCAACAAAATCCTAGTCAATAGACTCCAACAACATATCAAGAAAATAATATATTATGGCCAAGTGGTGTTCATACCAGGCATGAAAGGATGGTTCAACATTAGAAAAACAATCAACGTCATCCATCACATAAATAAAACAAAGGAAAAGAACCACATGATCATATCAATTGATGCAGAAAAGGCATTTGTAAAATCCAACACCCATTCCTGATCAAAACTCTGAGCACAGTAGGAATACAAGGAATGTTCTTCAACGTAATAAAGGGCATATGTGCAAATTCAACAGCCAACATTATTCTCAATGGAGAGAGACTGAAACCATTCCCCTTATGAATAGAACAGACGAGGATGCCCTCTATCACCACTTCTGTTCAACCTTGTTTTGAAAGTCCTAGCCAGGGAAATATGGCAAGAAAGGGAAATTGAAGGCATCCAAAATGGTAAGGAAGAAGTAAAACTATCTCTATTTGCTGATGATATAATCCAATAATAGAAAATACAAAAGACTCCACAAGAAAACTACTGGAATTTACTAAAAGTTTTAGCATAGTGGTGGGGTACAAGATCAACATACAACATACAAAATTCAGTTAGACTCCTTTACACCAGCAAAGAGATGTCTGAAAAGGAAATAATGAAATCAATACCATTTACAGTATCTACTCAAAAGATAAAGTTACTTGGGAATAAATCTTAACAGGAACAAAAAGACATATACAAAGAAAACTATAAAATACTACTTCAAGAAACTTTAAGAGATTTGCATCAGTGGAAGAACACACCACACTAATGGATAGGAAGATTGAACACTGTGCAAATGCAATCAGCACATTCAATGCAATTCTAATTCAGATCCCATCAACATTCTTTAAGGATATGGAAAAACCAGTCACTAATTTTATACGGAAAGGAAAGAGACCTTGGGTAAACAATGCACTATTGAAGAAGAACAAAGTAGGAGGTCTCACACTCCCAGATCTCAAAATGTATGATACAGTCACAGTTGTCAAAACAGCCTGGTAGTGGTACAATGACAGACACATAGATCAGTGGAACAGAATTGAGAATCCAGACATAGATTCATCAACCTATAGTCAGTTGATCTTAGACAAAGTGCTGAAATCAATTCAATAGGGGAAGAGATAATCTCTTTTACAAACAGTGCTGGAAAAACTGGATATCAGTTTTCAGAAGAAGGAAACAAGATCCATCCTTCACACCATACACAAAAATGAACTCCAGTTGG
>NW_006922206.1:1001185-1003018 GCF_000298275.1 Orycteropus afer afer
TGTGGGATCAGGTGGTGTTTTGTTCTGCTGTGCATAGGGTTGCCATGAGTTGGAAATGACTCAACAGCACCTAAGAACAACAACAGCAACAAAGACAACTTTGGTCATGTTGTCAGAAGGAACTATGCTCTGGAGAAGGATGTCATGCTTGGTAAAGTGGAGGGTCAAGGAAAAAGGGGAAGGCCCTCAACAAGATGGGTTGACAGAGTGGCTGCAGCTATGGGCTCAGGTATAGAAGGGATCATGAGGCCGGCGCAGGACCAGGCAGTGTTTTGTTCTCTTATACATAAGGTCACTATGAGTCAGAGATGACTCAACAGCACATACCGTGCAAAGTCATGCACACACACTGAGTAGATAGCAGAAGTTAATTTAGCAAAGTAATTAGTAATAGTTACATCAGCCATATTTATACCTGTGAGTTGTTTTCCTCTTTTGAAAAGAGTAAAGTAAGGTTAATAAAGGAAATGATATTACTTTTAAATTGTCAGATCTTTAAATATTTAAATTTTATTTCAGGGTCAGGATTATAGGCAAAGATATTTAAATTGTTAAGCAAGTCACCTACTACAGTCTCCACAAAAATTACAAAGATTGAATACGCTTGGCATCAAGTCTTTTAAGTGTCAAAATAAATGGCCAGCTCTGGGCAGAATCAAGTGCCTGAAAATCCTAACCAGGAGCAGCTAAGATTGTAATATCACAAATGATGCTCAAGGTCAAAATAGTTTTCTTTTCTCCTCTATTAGTGTGTTATTGTTGCCATAACAAATTTCCACATAAAACAGGTGACTAAAAATAGCTCATATTTATTACCTTATAGTTTGTAAGTCAGACATCTGAAGTGAGTCCCAGGGAGGCTAACATCAAGGTGTCAGGAGGGCTTCATTCCTTCTTGAGAATGTATTTTTGGGCCTTTTCCAAATTATGGAGATGGTCCACATTCTTTGACTTGTGGTCCCATGTCACTCTGACCACTGCTTCTTCCATCCTCACATCTCCTTCTCTGACTCTGACTACCTGTCTCCCTATTATGAGAACCCTGTGATCACAGTGGTCTTACCTAAACAATCTTCCATCTCAAAATCTTTGACTTAATGTCATCTTCACAGTCCTTTTTTCATATAGAATAACCCAGTCATAGATTTTAGGGATTTAGACACAGACATCTTTAAGGTAACATTACTCTATCACACCTATCTTAAATAATTTTCATTTTTATAATTTTATTTTAAGACTAAAATTTATTATAGCTCTCTGGATTATTTTCCACTGAAGTTCATCATATATTAACAAAATGGCTTAAATATTGAGATAGAAGAAAATGGTCACTGTGTTAGACTGAATTCTCTAGAGAAACAAAATCAGTAAAGCTTATATAGAGAGAAAAATAGAAATTTATCTTAGGAAAACAGCTCACACACTTATAGAAGCTGCCAAGTCCAAATTTCTTGGATCAAACGTCAAACTGGAGGCTTTTCCTGACTCTTGCAGTTGCAGGGGCTGAGGAGCTCAAGGTTGGCAGGCAGTGTACTGGCTGTTGACTCCAATGAATGATGAATCCAAGATGTCCAGGCTGAATGGTGGATTGTTCACTCACGGACAGTTGTAGGCAGCACAACAGAATCCCGATCCAAGAAGAGAGAATCTTTTCCCAGGATGTCCATAAATATACTGGAAACAGGCCATACCCCTATGGAAACTCCCTTTCAACGGATTGGCTGCTCAAAACATATTCATCAGATCCCATCATGGTAATAACCACATCAAAACTGCTTAAACCACACAGAATTGTTGTCCAGCCAAGTTGACACACAGCTCCAACTATCACAG
>NW_006922206.1:1004185-1011208 GCF_000298275.1 Orycteropus afer afer
CTTTAACTTCAGACACCATTCTGTGTTGGTAATTTAGTTGGCATTGTAATTTAGCCACCCTTACAATAAGACTCTGGTTTGGTTTTCAGCAATATCAGCTCTATCAGCTCTGTTACTAGAAGAAATAAGGCTTTCTTTCAGAGCATAACTGGAAACACTGAGGTCTTTTTTATGTGGCACTTAAGCCATGATTCAGCAGCCCTGAGCTCATCTTGCTCTTTAACCAATTTGTCTAGTGTAAGTGGGACCAACCAACCAGCTTCCTTATACTCCTCATGCTGGCAAAATTGCAGAAAAGCATCAAATATGCAATCACCAAGAGTCTGACTTCTCACAAATACTTGATCTATTGGTGGTGCTATTTTACATATAAATGTTGTCACCTCATACCACAGATTAGCAGGGTCCTCTGTACTAAAAGAGGCAGGGTCACTGGTGTCTTTACAATTAATCAAATTGGAGAACCAGTTTAGGAAGCCCATCCTTATGATTTTGTCACTCTAGAACCACTTCTGGTACCAATTGTGTTAGACTGGGTTCTCTAGAGAAACACAACCAGTAAAGCTTATATATAGAGAGGAATAGAAATTTATCTTAAGAAAATGGCTCACACACTTATAAAAGCTGGAAAGTCCAAATTTCTTGGATCAAACATCAAACTGGAGGCTTTTCCTGACTCTTGCAGTTGCAGGGGCTGAGGATCTCAAGGTTGGCAGGCAGTGTACTGGCTGTTGACTCCAATGAATGACAAATCCAAGATGTCTGGGCCAAATGGTGGATTGTTCACTCATGGACGGTTGTAGGCAGCACAACAGAATCCCGATCCACAGAAGAGTGTCTCTTTTCCCAGGATGTCCATAAATATACTGTAAGCATTCCACATCCACAGGGAAACTCCCTTTCAATGTATTGGCTGCTCAAATATATATACATTCTATCTCAACATGGAAATAACCACATCACAACTGCTTAAACCATACAGAATTGTGGTCCAGCCAAGTTGACACACAACTCCAACTATCAGTTACATTTCAATTATAAAGTCCAACCTCAGATGTTTTCTTTGTTTTGTTTTGTTTTTTCTCTCTCTCTGATTCTATCAGGAAAAAAGCAAACAGAACTTTTGTTTTACTACTTTTGCCTTAACTCTGACTCATGGTAACTTCATGTGTGTCAGAGAAGAACTGTGCTCCATAAGCTTTTCAATCATGAATTTTCAGAAGTAGATCATCAAGCCTTTCTTCTAAGGTTCCTTTTGCTGGACTTGAACTTCCAACCTTTCAATTAGGAGCTGAGCACTTTAACTGTTTGCACCACCCAGGGACTCAGATTGGTTGTGGGACTTTATTATTAAGTCGGTTGGGAACATATCATAGTCCATTCACTGTGCTCCAAAGGAAGAGTTTAAATAATTTATTTATTCTTCACTTATGAACTCAGCATATGTTTATTGAGAGTCTACTCTGTGGCAGGAATTGGGACAGGTGTTTAAGATTCATCAATGGGAAGACATTTTAGCAAAGGATGGCTGGTAATATACAACAAACCTGGTGAGCAACTCCACTCTATAACATTCTCAGGGCTGATAAGACCTCTAGGAAAAAACAAGCAAACAAAGCAGAGCAAAACAGAAGGGTGGAAAAGAGGCGCCAGGCAGAGTGGGAGGGGAGAAGAGTTTACAGTTTTAAAAGAGTGGCCAAGGTAGTGCGCAATACTTGACCTGAAGGTGGGCAGCAGGTCAAGCACTGGCCCCTAGGAAGGTGTCCAGTAAATCCTGAGTGGGTGCAGCTGCTACAGGGTAGGCATGGGGACTGGAAAAGCTGAGGCCAGGGTTGGGAAGCAGGAAGTAATCTCCCCTGGTACCCTATATCTGCTCTCCACCATTCTCACCAGTTTGATGCCCCACTATGGTGCCTCCCATGGCCACATCAACCCTTCCCTGCCTCTGGCTTCCTTTCTCTGTTCCTGTTCCCCAAGCTCCCACCAACTATGGGTCTTTGGCTGGCCTGCCTCCACATTCTTAAACTGAAGGCTTCCAAAGCAATCCCCTGCACAAGAACCTCTCCTCCCTCCCCTTCTTTCTGGGGTGATCATTGCATTCTGCCCCTAACTCTGGCCAGAACACACCCATGGGGGATTCCCTATATGCCCTGCTCACTCTTTTGTAAATAGTCCTTTATGAAAACCTCCTCAAGTCAGCCTAGATTGAGTTGGGTATTCTTGCACTGCAGGGACCTTGAATGACACAAAGGGAAGACCATGGAGGGCCTGATCATCGTCAAGGGACTCTACTTCTTTCTAGGCAAAATGGAGGCACATCCCTGCAAGCAGTGACTTGATGTGATCTAACTTGCTTTTAGAAAGGATAGTCTTAGAGAATAGGCTCTAAAGGGATTGGGCTGCAGCCCCTGTACAGCTAGAGAGGGCAGTGGCAAAGTTAGCCTTGCCTTGTGAAGGCTGAAGAGCAGCCTTACTCCTGACTTGTGTTGAAGGTCTCACCAGCAAGAGACTCCAATGGATTTAGATGTCAGGGATGAGGGGCAGAGAAGATGATGCTGAAATTTTTCACGTGGACAAGAAGTAGGTGGGAATACCGTTGACTGAAGTGAAGACTGAAGGAAGATTGGAGGTTTAGGGAAAGGACAGGGGTTCTGTTGGAACGTGTTGGGTTGAGATACCAACTGTCTGAGACTGATCTGATCTCCCTGGCCCCTTTCTGATCCCAGCACTACTGCTTTCTGCTTGCAGCTCTGTAGCCTTTGTAGCTTGGAGTTGCCATGAGCCTATAGATGAAGTGGGTCCAGCCACTGGCCTCCAGATGTACCATTTCCCTTGCCTGAGAAAGTCATTGCCAATTGGCTCTCTTTCTCTTTTCCACCCAATAGTTGCTCATCTATCACTTTCTTGTCAAGAGATCTCCCACCCCATGCCTGCCAGGCTGTTCTACTGTGGTGGCCTGTGTTGCTGTGGTGCTGGAAGCTGTGCCACCATTATTTCCAACACCAGCAGAGTCACCCATGATATGGACAAGTTTAAGCAACACTTAAAGACCAAGACAGACTAGGAAGAAAGGCCTGATGATCTACCTCCAGAAATCACAACAGAATGTTGTCTGATATAGTGCTGGAAGACGTGTCCCTTAAGTTGGAAAGCACTCAGAATCCTCAGTGGCCTCAAAACTAGACCTGAGCATATCAGACTGTGAAACTGACAGAGGACCAGCCAATGTTTTGTCCATTTCTGATGGAGTTTCCGTGAGTCGAAGCTAACCTTCCTTTCTTCTTTCCAGAGCCCTCTGATGCTATCCGTGCTCAATTTATCCTCCTAACACTTTGCAATTCCTAATAGATGACATATATTTAATTATAGCTTTGGTTTAGTCTCTGCTTCTCTCCTCTTCAAAACAATCTCCTTGGCAGCATTTTTGCTTTCTTGTTGTTTGCCTTCATTCTTTAGCTCCAATGACAGTTTTAATGACCAGAGACATAACAGGCACTCAAGGCATGTTTGTTGCCCGGATGAACAGATAGAGGCTGTGGTCCTCTCACCATTCGAAGTCTTCTGAAGAGTAGTGTTTGTGCAGCAGTTGTCAAGCTGGCCTCTGACTCACAATGACCATGTGGACATTGACATAAAACACTGCCTGGGCCTGCACCATCCCTATCAAAGGTTATACTTTGGAGTGTTTGGACCCACAGAACCTTTATTGGCTGACCTTTGGGAGCTGATGGGCAAGATTTTCTCTTTAGTTGTCTTAGTCTGGAAGCTTTGCTGAAACCTGTTCAGCATCATAGCGACCCACACACCTCCAGTCACAGACAAGTGGTGGTTGCACCTGACATATATTGCCCAGAAATGGACCTCTGGTCTCTCTCATTGTAGCCCCACCAGAGATGGGGGAAACTGAGAATTTAAAATCCGAGTCTTTGAACCTCAACAAAAACGATACAAGAGGTGAATGGTAAAGGAGATTGTAAGACCTTTCCTTCCGAAATGAGCATATTCTGTGCATGGTCTTAGCTGGCAAGATTGTGCAGCTGTTAAGTAAATTTTAAGGACCTCTACTTAGGGCTTCTTGTACTAATAAAGAAAAATATGTATAAATTGGATAAAAATATGATTGCTGCCAACATTGACAAGAACATCTGGAGAGGTTTTAGTTCTCTCCTGAAGGCATATGGCTTCAATATTAGCAGGCAGATGAGGCTGGAAAGAATCAAAGGGATGGAGAACTATTAAAGACATTCCCACTGAGTAAGTTTTCTCTAACATGTTTAGGATGGACACAGAATCTGTGAAGGCAGAGATCCAGTTGTGTATTTTGGGGATCTCCCATGACTAGTCCAAGACAGGAGATTCAGGTGAAGCTCAAATTCATGGTTGTTTAATTAATGATGTTAACAGGAAGCTGAGTTTTCAAAAGAGGCTATTGGTGACCAGTACAGTCAGAAACATACCAAGTATACTTGAAAATCTGAGAAGTGAGAGGATTAAAACTCTTTGCCATAATATTGCATGGGTTTTACCTCAGATATTCACAAAAGCCAAACTCATTTCCATCAAGTAAATTCTGACTGTAATGACACTATGGGACAGAGTACAACTGCCCCACAGGACATACAAGGTTGTCATCTTTAAGGAAGCAGTTGCCATATCTTTCTCCCACAGAGCAGCTGGTGGGTTGGAACCACCAACCTTTCAGTTAGTGACCGAGCACTTAATTCATGTACCACCAGGGCTCCTTTATTTCAGATAAGGGTGCATATGCAGATGGAACCTGCAGTGACTGGGTACCAGCTGGGATTAGAGAACATTCTCCTCTAACTGTTTTAGTTGTTGTTGTTGTTGTTATGTTGTTATGTGCCGTCGAGTCGGCCCCGACTCATAGCGACCCCTCCTTGGGTTTCCGAGGCAGTATCACTACGGAAGTAGGATTGCCCAACCTTCCTTCCGAGGAGTGGCTGGTGGGTTTGAACCGCCAGCCATCTGGTTAGCAGGCAAGTGACTTAGCCACTATGCTACCAGAGCGGTGTGAATATGTAGTATGAAGCCTGAACTTGAACAATCCCCAGCCTCACTGCAAAGTTTACAAAAACATCAGTGGAATATGTTCTCCACGAATGTACCCAGCCATCATGTTTGCTGACATTCGAATATATCTTGATTCTAAATTATTTAACTTGATATCTGCCTGCTTTATACTCAAAGAATTAATACTTCTATTATACCAGTGATAAACTATTTGCTTATTAGTAAATAAATAAATAAATAAGTCCCTCTGTTACTTCTTTGGTATAAAACTAAATGACTAAGGGGTAGATAGATCCATTCAGGGCTGAGTTTCAGAGCTGGCTGTCTCATCTCACAATAATAAAATAAATAATAAATACTGTGTGAACTTCTAGAAATTTATTTTCAGAAATAACTATATGCTATTTAACCTGCATGTCTGGACACTTCTACTCTTTGAGAGGTGAATGTCATAAAGTGATTTTTTTTTTTTTTCTTTTCAATCTGTTATATGAGGGAGCTACTTTTTCCCATAAGATTAATGAAGTAAGTTCATGCAAAGGTTATGTATTCAGCAAAAATCTGAGCAGGAGAATTAGAAACATATTTAACATATTTTTTCATTAAAATTTGCCCCTTGTCCTACGTTTTGATTGTTGATCTAGATAGAAGGAAGGGAGAAATAATAACATATAACACTTTTAATGATATTTCAAATACCAAAAAAATCATTAAAAGAAAGGAAATGAGGCTATTACTGTTGTTGAAATAAAAGAGATATATGCAAATAAGCCATTTTTTTAAAAGAATCCCTACACCAATAGGGAGTGGGACATAAAGAACTGCACAGTCAAAACCAGAGGGCACACAACATTATAATAACACCAGTGAATCCTATCTGTATTCTGAATTTTGTAGTCATTTCAAAGAAAGTAATGTACGGCATTTTTAACGAAGGTTGAGCTAGAGAGTAAAAGACCTGCATAGTGCTAAAACCTTCACTGCCAGATTGTTCCCCAAAATACTGAGTATGCCAAGAGGAGCCCACATGTGGGGGAAGGGCAAAGATGAACTGGGCTTATTAGCACTTTCCCCCAAGCTTCTGCTGAAGGACAAAAGAAATACTATGACCAACCAGTTGCTGAAAGTAGCAGTCTCCTGGTCATTTAGAGGCACTGACTAGGGTAACTCAATTAGGGTTTAACATGGAAAATCAGCACACCCTAAAGCGTGAACATGGACTCATTTCCCGTTTTAGTGGTGCCTGAAACCATGTACTGATTTTTAAAAGAAAAAAGTTAACATCTGCACTATTTTTTATAATAGTTTAAAAAAATTGTTAGTAGTTTATTACAACAAATATGCAATCAAAGAGAGAGTAGACCTGCAGACTGTAGAGAGCCAAGATTGAGTTGACATCAGAGCCATGTTGCATCACCCAGAAGGTCCTTTCTCAAAGGTTCATGGACAGATAAGCTCTGGACTTCACTGCTGAAGACACTTTCATGGACTTCCTTATTCCCAGCCTTTCTGATTTTCTTCAGCATTTTCTGTTTCCACTATCACCAAAATCTGCCTGTGGGAGTGGCTTTACTTTTGGGATCCCGTTTTCAAATATTTAGCTCAACGGTAGAACAACATTCATGCTTTTTAGTCTTCAACACCCTTGATTCAGTTGAGCTGTCAATTAATTGGCCTTTACAAATAGGATGATTTTCTTCATTCTCTCTGTTACAAGTTGAATTAAGTTTAATTACATATATGGGAGCTCTGGTAGTGTAGAGCCTAAGACACTTGGCTGCTAGCCAGAAGGCTGGAAGTTCAAACCCACCAGCCACTCCTGGTAAGGAAGGTTGGGCAATCTACTTCCTTAGTGATTCTGCCTTGGAAACCCAAGGAGGTGTTGCTATGAGTCAGGTCTGACTCGACGGCACATAACAACCACAACATATATATATATATATATATATATATATATGTATGTATATGTATATGTGTATATATATATGTATA
>NW_006922206.1:1011308-1015091 GCF_000298275.1 Orycteropus afer afer
TGTATATATATGTGTATATATATATATGTATATGTATATATATGTATATGTATATATATGTATATGCATATGCATATGCATATGTATATATTCTAATCCATTTCTGGTGAACATGTCCTTGCTTGGAAACAGGGTCTTTGCACATGTAGTCAAGTCAAGATGAGTTCATACTAGATTAAGATGGGTCCTACCTCCAGTGACTGGTGTCTGTATAAGAAGGTCATGTGAAGATAGAGAGACACAGAGACACAGGTAGAATTAGTACCATGTAAGGATGGAGGCAGCAATTTGAGTGATGGGTCTATAAGCCCATGGACGGATGATGGCTAGTGACCACCAGAAGGTGGAAGGGCATATGGAACATAGTCCCTCTTAGAGCCTTGACAGGAACCAACCTGCCTGATGCCTTCATTTTGAACCTCTGGCTTTCCAAGGCTGTGAATCAGATTCTGTTGTTGGAAGTCACTGAGCTTGTCATACTTTGTACAAAAGTCCTAGGACCAATACACTCTCCTTAGGTTGCTACTCGCCCTCACTGCTCCCTAGAGAGGTGTCTTCCCACCTGAAGGGCACAGTAATCCAGTGAGGGCTCAGCTGCAAAGCATCGTCCCACAAAGGAGGGGACTGACCAAAATGGAAGGATGGATTCCAGGAAGGGAAGGAAACAATGTTTTCATGAGAGGAAAGGAGAGAACGTTGCAATGCATAGATGTATGTAAAAAGAAAAATAAACCCCCAAACCCACTGCCTTCAGGTCAATTCCAACTCATAGTAACCCTAGAGAACAGAGAAGAACTCTACCAAACATTTGCCAAGGCTACATACCTTTGTGGAGGAGCTCTGGTAGCATAGTGCCTAACGCACTTGACTGCTAACCAGAAGGCTGGCAGTTCAAACCCACCAGCCACTCCTCAGAAGAAAGGTTGGGCAATTGATCTACTTCCATAGTGATACCACCTCGGAAACCCAAGGAGGGATCACTATGAGTCAGCTCTGACTCGACAGCATATAATAACAACAACATTTTTATGGAAAAGGCCTACCTCATCTTTCTCCTGCAGAGAAAGATAGTGGGTTCAAACTGCTGACCTTTTGACTATCAGTCAATCCTTTAACCACAGTGCCACTGGAGCTCTCAAGTAGGAAAAGAGCACCTATGAAAAAATAACAGAAAGAAAACTTATAAAAGAAAAGCAGAATTCCACCTAAAGTAAAACATAAGTGAAAAAATTTTATGTTAGAGGAGATTCATAGAATGCTTAAAATATAAAACAACCAAGGGGAGATGAAGAAAATGAGGATTTTACTTGAGCTAAATCATAAATATTTTCTTACCTCTATATGGTTTTATTTGTTAAATATGGATCAGTAGAAAATGTCTAGAAATAACACATGGTGGATTATCTTTTTAAGCCTGATTATAATGAAAGTACAATTAATCTGAAACCAGTGAGTAAAAGATGAAAAGTAAGGAACATGTCAAATATCTTTGGAGACTAAAGCAATTGAATGTAACAGCAGATTATATTCATGCTGTTACAATATTATCAAATATTGAACAAGTCTCTGAGTGTTTCACAATGTTTTTTTTTTTTATTTTAGAAATTAATGTAATACAAAATGATATAGATGACAGTCTCTTTGGCTTGAACTTGATGTCCAGAATCTCTTTCCTAATTCCGATCTCCCCCTATGAATGTGCAAAGTGTGGAAATTCACACAAATCTTCTTTCCTCAAATTCCATCTGTCTAAGAGGTAGAAACAAAGCCTCCACTATTTTAACTGCATCCTATTTCTGATTTTGACAGAGATGTTGAGAGGATAAACTATCATACATGTAAAATTCTTGGAGCTCCTTGAAAGTAATCTAATTTGCCTTCTTAGAAGGTTTATTGAGCAGATAAAGGAAACTCAAATTCCTGTGAAGTGTTGTGAGATTCCTGGAAGAAAGACAGGGTCTATATTCAACTGCTCTCATCTTGGATATCAATATTCAGGAGATTTAATTCAAGTCAATCTCCCCTTAGTTTAAAAGTCCTCCTCCATTAACATGTACAGTTTATCTTGTGATCATGGCAAGTAAGTTAATCCTCTGGTTATTGATGTCATGGCATTTCAGTTACAGAGAGAAGTATGGAGACAGGCTTCATCTGTGGATTTTACAACACTGTTATCAAAATGTTGGGGGGAATCAATCTAAAAATTGAAACAAGCAAGAGTGGATGGTCATATTTTCCTTGGATTAGTGTTAAAAAAAAAAAGTCACCTACATGCCTACAGATCCTTCATCTGTGTGGCACAAGCCAGTTGGCATTGGACTGGGCATCAGGATACATCCAGGCAACATGATGTCCCTTTCCCAGCTGGACAGTAGGAAGCACCCACCATGCTTCCTTCATTCCAGCACAGCTCTGACTAAAGCTAATTACAGTGACATTTTTAATCCTTGTAGCAACCCTATGTTCCAGAGGCAATTACTACCCTCACCGTACTTATGAAAAGACTGCAGTACAGAGAGGTGAACTACTTTATCCAAGGTCACACAGCCAAATGCAGAGCTTGGAGTTTATTTATAGCAAGCTGCCATGGGTGCCCTGCTGTATCACAAGGAACCACACAGACCTTGGCCACACCATTTTGTTTGTCTGGCTTCCACTGCCTGGGGTACCAATATTAGATCACTTGAATGAGTCACTTTTTTAGGTATCAATTCTATAATATTGTAGGCAGAAATAATATAAAGAAGCTGGAATTATATTTCCTTAGGATCACTGGTAGCACAATGGTTAGGTGCTTGGCTGCTAACCAAAAAGGTAAGTGATAAAACCCACCCAGCACATCTGCTGGAGAAAGATCTGGTAATCTGCTCCTATGAAGAATGTTGTTTGTAGGTGCCGTTGAGTTGGCCCTGACACCCCACCTGTCTTGGTTCGTGAGTGCTGCTGTAACAGGAGTACCACAAGTAGATACCTTTAACACACAGGGGCTTATTCTCTTACAGTTTCGGAGGCTAGAAGTCTGAATTCAGAGTGCCTGCTCTAGGGGCTGGGTGAAAGCCCCTCCACCTTGGCTTTCAGCTCTGCCTCTTATTCCAGGCCCACTGGAGCAAGCTAGAGGCTGCTTCTGACTTATGCTTCTGTTGGCTGCTGGGGCTGACAAACCCCAGACCAACAGGTAAAGTGGCACAATCCCAAAATCATGGTGGACTACTGGTTCAAGACCAGGAACAATCCCAAAATTGGCAGGCAACATGGTAAGCCACTGGTTGAGATGAAGAGTCAGCCAAATGCAGGTTCCAAATGTGCCAAAAATCTAGAGACCTTTCTGAAAACTTTCTATATAGACTGGAAGCAAGCCACATCCTGAAGGCAACTAATTAGCTGGTCATAGCAGATTTCACCACGGAGTTGATTACACCACATCCAATCTCTTCATGGGGAATAACTACATCCTTCTGCCATACCATTCAGAACCATGGCCCAGCTATGTTGACACACCTTAACTACCACACCAACTCCATGCATAACAGAACAAAACACTGCCTAGTCCGGCACCATCCTCACAATTGCTGCTATGATTGAGGTCATTGTTGCAGCCACTGTTTCAATCCATCTTGGTGAGGGTCTTCTCCTTTTCTGCTGGCCCTCTACTTTATCAAACATGATGTCCTTCTTCAGGGACTGGCCTCTCCTGATAACATGTCTAAAGCAAGTGACACTAAGTCTCACCATCCTTACTTTTGAGGTACATTCTGGCTGTGTTTCCTCCAGGACAGCTGTGTT
>NW_006922206.1:1015311-1021975 GCF_000298275.1 Orycteropus afer afer
GGAAAATGGCTCACACACTTATAGAAGCAGGCAAGTCCCGAGTTCCTGGATAAGACATCAAGCTGGAGGCTTTTCCTGACTCATGCAGCCACAGGGGCTGAAGAGATAAAGGTTGGCAGGCAGTATACCATCGGTTGACTCTGACAGATGACAAATTTAAGATCATCAGGCCGAGTGGTGGATTGTTCACTCACGCACAGTTGTAGGCAGCACAACAGGATCCACATCCAATGAAGAGTCTGTCTTTTTTTTCCCAGGATGTTCATAAATATATTGGAAGCAGACCACATCCCTAGGGAAGCTCCTTTTCAATGTATTGGCTGCTCAAATATATATACATCCAATCTCAACATGGGAATAACCACATCACAACTGCTTAAACCAATCAGAATCGTGGTCCAGCCAAGTTGACACAACCCCAGCTATTACAATTTCATCCCAATGATTCTTTGTACACAATGCAAAATGATCTGAGTTTCCTTCTTATCACTCATCTTGCAATTAAATTTCAGGTCTTCAAGATAATTTTGAAATCTGTTCACTAAGCATTTAGCTAGGAGCTCTGGTAGTGTAGTGCCTAAGGCACTTGACTGCTAACCAGAAGGCTGGTGGTTCAAACCCACCAACCACTCCTCGGAAGGAAGGTTGGGCAATCTACTTCCGTAGTGATGTTTTAGTTGTTGTTATGTGCCGTCAAGTAGGACGCAACTCATAGCGACCCCTCCTTCCTTGGGTTTCTGAGTCAGTATCACTACGGAAGTAGATTGCCCCATCATGATACTGCCTTGGAAACCCAAGGAGGGGCTGCTATGAGTCGGGTCTGACTCAACGGCACATAACAACAACAAGCATTTAGCTAAACATATACTGACAACTAAGATGTTTTACCAATGCTTAATTTGTGCTTGTAGATCTCAAAGTTCTTAAAGAATATGAAATAAATAAACAAGGGTCATTCAGAAAATAAACTGCTATACTCAAAGTAAGCAACTTTGGTTTGAAAAAGAGGAATGTGGATGTTTTACATGATACCATGAGGCTAGGCTAAATGTTGGTAGTAGAAAATAAAGACAAGAGTTGTGGAGGACTGAAGATGTTTACATATTTTGTTGCTCTTCCCATCAAGAATCTGAGCCTATTCCTTTCAAATATGGGTAAATCTGTGCCATATTTTGATAATAGAATGTGACAGAAGTGACCTTGTGCAATGTCAGACCTAAAGAGATTTGCAGCTTCTGTCAAGAATGGAGCACTTCCTCTCAGAATCCAGCTGCTGTGCAAGGAGTCTAGTTGCCCTTTGACCAGACTACTTTGAAGGAGCCCAGCTAGTCCCTTGGGAGAGAGATTCAGACAGATTATGTGAAGGAACACTTAGGTGTAAGCCAGTGTTCTGGTTACCTAGTGCCACTCTGACAGGAATATACCACAATTGGGATGGCCTCAAAAAGCAGGAGTTTATTCTCTTACAGTTTGGGAGGTTAGAATTCCAAGTTCAAAGTGCCAGGATCTAGGGGCTGGGTGAAAGCCCTTCAAGCTTGGTGTCAAGCTCTGCCACCTGTTCCTGGCTCACCAGAGCTAGAGGCTTTTCTTTACCCAGACAGCTTCTGGCTGCTGAGACTGAAAAACCCAAGGTTAACAAGTAAAAAGACACAGTCCTGATGTTACCAAACCACATGGCAGACTATTAATTTAAGTCCACTGAAAGTCCCCAGAATGGCAGAGCATGGCAGGCTGCTGAACAATGACATGGCTTCATACAGGGTTCAAGCCTGCCATAAGCTAGAGACCATTGCCAAAGCTGTTTCTTGTATATGGGAAGCAGCCCACGTACCCAAAGCAACTTGGATATCACAGGTTGTTAATGATTCTTCCTCCAATCTTGATGTCATGCTCTTCTTCATGTAGTCTCACACAGCTGCTCATAGTAGATTCCACCATGGAGTTGATTACCAGTATCATCATGGGGAATAATACATCCAGCTGCCCAGCCATTCAATCAGGCCCAGCCAAGTTGACACACAAACTTAACCACCGCAGACAGTGATTGAAGCTTCCATCCATGTCATGTTGCAGCTGGTATTTGAAGGCTGCCACCTAAATGGCCCCAAAGATCTCTCATGGAGTAGAAAAACCCCACACAAGTCCTGCTTGAATTTGTAGCTCAATGAATTTTGAAATGTAGCTTACTTTTATCCTTGTAATCAAGAGATTTGGGAGAGCATGGAAGGTTGATTGCAAAGCAATAAAGCAATGGATGATTGGAATAAAATTATTAAATCAATCAATATGGATTAAATTCATTCTTTAAAAATTCTAGTGAGAATATACACATTGAAAGATATCTGTTTCAACAATTTCCACATGTGCAAATCAGAGACAGTGGCTACATTCTACAAACTGTGCAGCCATGCGTTTTTTTTTTTTTTTTTTTTGGTATTATACCGACACCATTATCTCAGCCTTCCTGCCTCCTGTACATCCCACCCAATCTTTCAAGCTGCTGTTGTCAATTTGATCTCAGATAGATAATCCTTTAAAACAGCACCATGCTTAAGGCAGACCTATTTTACTAAGTAAGATAAATTATTCTCTGGTTCAAGGCAGATTCCAAAGGTATATTAGTTGTTTCAGGGGGCCAACACTTCCACTGTCTAACTTAAACATGAACAATCTCAGATAAATAGTTGTCAGTAAGCATATAGTTGTACAATGCAACTCAGCCAAAGGTACACTGAACAAAACAAAATTGAAAATAAATGTGTCAATTTGTAGTAAATACTCACATGTCAAGGCACATAGAAAATTCCTCACATTGCAAAGACTGTTGTTGCTGTTGTTGTTATGTGCTGTCAAGTTGGCTCCAACTTATAGTGACCCTGTGAACGACAGAATGAAACACTGCCCAGGCCTGTGCTGTCCTCACAATCCTTGCAATACCTGAGGCCATCATTGCAACCACTGTGTCAATCCTTCTTATTGAGGGCCTTCTCCGTTTTCGCTGACCCTTAACTTTACCAAGCATGACATCCTTCTCCAGGGAATGGTTCCTTCTGACAACATAACCAAAGTAGGTGAGACAAAGTCTGGCTGTTCTCGCTTCCAAGGAGCATTCCAGCTGCACTCCTTCTAGCACAAATCTGTCAGTTCTTCTGTCAGCCCGTGGTCCTTACAGTGTTCTTCTCCAACAGCACAACTCAAAAGCTTCAACTCTTCTTTGGTCTTCCTTATTCGTTGTCTAGCTTTACATGCATCCAAGGTGATTGAAAATACCATGGCTTGGATTAGGTGCATCTTAGTCTTCAAAGAGACATCTTTGGTCTTCAGCACTTTAAGGACATCATTTGGAACAGATTTGCCCAGTGCAATACATTTTCTGATTTCTTGAATGCTGTTTCCATTGGTGTTGGTTGTAGGAAAAAGGTAATATGAACTCTTTGACAACTATAATCTGTTCTCCATTTAGCATGATGCTGTTTTTGATCCTATTGTGAGGATTTTTGTTTTCTCTATGTTGAGGTGTAATCCTTACTGCAGTCTGTAGTATTTAATCTTCATTAGTAAGTGTTTCAAATCATCTTCGCTTTCATCAGATAAGGTTGTGTAGTCTGCGTATCTGTTAATGAGTCTTCCTGAAATCCTATTGCCATGTTTTTTGTGTAGGGCACATTCTCATGTTATTTGTTCAGCATACAGATTGAATAAGTATAGTGAAAGGATACAACTCTGATGTGCTCCCTTCCCGACTTTTAGCTATTCAGTATCTCCTTGTTCTGTGTGAATAACAACCTCCTGGTCTAGGGACAGGTACCTCTTGAGCACAATTAGTGGTTCTGGAATTCCCTTTTTTCTCAATGTTATCCATAATATGTTATGATCCACACAGTAGAATGCTTTTGCATAATCAATAAAACACAAGTATACATCTTTCTGGTATTCTTTCCTTTCAGCCAAGATCCATTTGACATCAGCAATGATATCTTTTGTTCTATGTCCTGTTCTGAATCCAGCTTCCATTTCTGGAAGTTCCCTGTCAATATAGTGCTACAACCATTTTTGAATTATCTTCAGCAAGATTTTACTTGCATATGATATTAATGATATTGTTCAACAATTTCCACAACCTGTTGTATCACCTTTCATTAGAATGAGTACAAATAGAGATCACTTCCAGTCGTTGGCCATGTAGCTGTCCTTGGCAGAGACTAGTAAGTACCTCCAACATGGCTTCCATTTGTTGAAATATTGCAATGGATATTCTATCAATTCTTGTTGTTGTTGTTGTTGTTAAGACATCTCCGACTCATAGCGACCCTACGCACAGCAGAATGAAACACTGCCTGGTCCTGAGCCAGCTCCACAATTCTTGCTACACTTGACCCCATTGCCACTGCCACCGTGTCAATCCACCTCATTGAGGGCTTTCTCTTCTTTTGTCAACCCTCTACCCTACCAAGCATGACATCATTCTCCAGGGAATGTTCCCTTCTGACAACATGCCCAAAGTATGTGAGACAAAGTCTGGCCATTCTGGCCATTCTGGCTGCACTTCCTCCAGGACAGACCTGTTAATTCTTTTATCAGTCCACAGTACTTTCAGCATTCTTCGCCAACACCATAGCTCAAAAGCATCAACTCTTCTTCGGTCCTCCTTATTCATTGTCCAGCTCTCATATGCATGTGAGGTGATTAAAAATACCATGGCTTGTGTCAGGCTGACCTTAGTCCTCAAGGAGACATCTTCATTCCTCACCCCTTGGGAGAGGTCCTTTGCAGCCAATTTGCCCAGTGATGTCCTTACTGCTGCTTCCATTGGTGTTGATTATAGAAACAAGCAATGTGAAGTCTTTGACAATTTCAATCTTTTCTCCATTTATTGTAATGCTGCTTATAGATCTAGTTATGAGGATTTTTGTTTTCTTTATATTGAGACTTAATCCATACTGCAGGCTGTATGCTCCAGTCTTCATCAGTAAGTACTTCAAGTCATCCTCACTTTCAGCAAGCAAAGTTGTATCATCAGCATATACAGGTTGTTAATGATTCTTCCTCCAATCTTGATGCCATGGTCTTCTTCATATAGTCCAGCTTCTCATATTATTTACTTAGCATATAGACTAAGTAAGTATGGTGAAAGGATACGACCCTGAAGCACTCCATTCTTGATTTTAAATCACACAGTGTTCCCTTTTCCTGTTTGAACAACAGCTTCCTGGTCTATGTACAGGTTCCTCTTGAGTAAAATTAAGTGTTCTGGAACTCCCATTCTTCTCAATGTTAACCACAATTGTTTATGATCCACACAATCAAATGCTTTTGCATAGTCGATAAAACACAAGTAAACATATTTCTGGTATTCTTTACTTTGAGCCAAGCTCCATCTGACTTCAGCAATGATATCCCTTGTTCCATGTCCTCTTCTGAATCCAGCCTGCACCTCTGGAAGTTTTCAGTCAATATACTGCTGCAAACAATTTTTGAATTATTTTCAGTAAGATTTTACTTGCATGCAATATTAATGATATTGTTCAATAATTTCCACATTCTGTGAGATCACCTTTATTTATATGGATCTCTTCCAGTAAGTTGGCCAGGTAGCTGTCTTCCAAATCTCTTTGCATAACTGTGTGAGTGCCTCCAGCGGGGCATCCACGTGTTGAAACATCTAAATGGGTATTCCATCAATTCCTGGAGCCTTGTCTTATCAATTCTCTTAGCACAACTTCGACCTCTTCCTTCAGTAATATTGGTTCTTGAACATATGCAACCTCCTGAAATGGATGTGGATGAAGATCAACCAGTTCTTTTTGGTATGGTGACTCTGTGTATTCCTTCCATCTTCTTTTGATGCTTCCTACATCATTCATTATTTTGCCAATAGAATCTTTTAGTATTGCAACTGAGGCTTAATTTTTTCCTCAGTTCTTTCAGCTTGAGAAATGCCAAGCATGTTCTTCCCTTTTGGTTTTCTAATATTCTTCCTTTTTGATTTTCTGACTCCAGGTCTTTGCACATTTCATTATAGTAATTGACTTTGTCTGCTCAAGCTGCTATTTGAAGTCTTCTGTCCAGCTCTTTTATCTTGTCATTTCTTGCATTTGCTTTAGCTACTCCTCACTCAAGGGCAAGTTTCAGATTCTCTTCTGGCATCCATTTTTGTCTTTTCTTTCTTTCTTATATTTTTAATGACCTCTTGCTTTCTTCATGGATTATGCTCTTAGTGTCATCCCGCAATTCTTCTGGTTTTTGGTAATTTGTGTTTAATGCATCAAATCTATTCTTCAGATGGTCTCTAAAGTCTGGAGGGATATATTCAAGATCATGTTTTGGCTCTTGTGGAATTATTTTAACTGTCTTCAGCTTCAATTTGAACTTTCATATGAGCAGTTGATGGACTGTTCCACAATCAGCTACTGGCCTGGTTTTGGTTGAAGATATTGAGCTTTCCCATCACCTCTTGCCACAGATATAGTCAATCTGATTCCTGTGTACACTGTCTGGTGAAGTCCACATGTATAGACAGTGTTTGTGTTGTTGAAAAAAGGTATTTGCAATGAATAAGTCATTGGTCTTGCAAAATTCTATCATGTAAACTCCAGTGTTATTTCTGTTATCAAGGCCAAATTTTCCAACTACCAGTGATTCTTGTTTCCAACATTTGTATTCC
>NW_006922206.1:1022565-1024626 GCF_000298275.1 Orycteropus afer afer
ACTTTATCTATATCATTGAGGTTGGTTTTACTCTAATGAGCAGCTCTTTCCCAGTCCTATTTTGAGTACCTTCCAACCCAAAGGGCTAGTCTTCCTGCAATGTGTTGGACAATGTTTCCAAGCTATTCATAAAGTTGCCCAGTAATGTATCAGACAGTGTTTCCCTGCTATTCATAAGGGTTTCCCTGGCTAATTTTTGAGAAGTGGATTACCATAGTGACCCTATGCACAGCAGAACAAAACACTGCCTGGTGCCATGTCAGCTCCATGATTCCAGTTATACTTGAGCCCATCGCCACAGCCACTGTGCCAATCCGTTTCACTGAGGGTCTTTCCCTCTTTCATCAAACCTCCAACTTACCAAGAATGACATCCTTCTCCAGGGAATGGTCCCTTCTGATAACATGACCAAAGTAATTGAAACAAAGTCTGCCCATTCTAGCTGCACTTCCTGCAGGACAGATTTGTTAATTATTTTAGCAGCCCATAGTACTTCTTCACCAGCACCATAACTCAAGAGTATCAATTCTTCTTTGGTCTTCTTTATTCATTGTCCAGCTCTCACAAGCATATGAGGCAATTGAAAATATGGTTTGTGTTAGGCACACCTTAATCCTCAAGGAGATATCTTCATTCCTCAGCACTTGAAAGAGGTCCTTTGCAGCCTACTTGCTCAGTGCTATGCATCCTCTGATGTCCTGACTGCTGCTTCCATTGGCTTTGATTGGAGAATCAAGCAATGTGAAGTCTTTGACAACTTCAATCTTCTCTCCATTTATTGTGATGCTGCTCATAGGTCCAGTTGTGAGTTTGCCAGGTGCCTCCTCAAGCATTTTCCTTATATTGAGATGTTATCCACACTGCAGACTATAATCATCAATCTTAATTATTAAGTGCTTCAAGTCATCTTCACTTTCAGCAAGCAAAGTTGTGTCATCAGAATATCACACATTGTTAAAGATTCTTTCTCCAATGTTGATGTCACATTCTTCTTCATATAGTCCAGTTCTCAGATTATTTGCTCAGTTTATAGATTGAATAAGTATGGTGAAAGGATACAACCCTGACACACTCCTTCTTGATTTTAAGTGATGCAGAATCCCCTTGTTCTGTCCAAATAACAGCTTCTTGGTCTATGTACAGGTTCCTCATGACTACAATTAAGTGTTCTGGAATTCCCATTCTTTTCAATGTTATCTATAATTTGTTATGATCCACACAATCAAATGCTTTTGCATAGTCAATAAAGCACAAATAAACATCTTTGTGGTATTTTTTGCTTTGTTTCATTGTTATTCATAAGATTTTCACTGGCCAATTCTTTGAGAAGTAGCTGGCTGTTTCCTTCTTCCAAGTCTGTCTTATTCTTGAAGCTCCACTGAAACATGTCCACTATGGAGGATCCTATTGGTATTTGAAATACTGGTGGCATAACTTCCAGTCTCACAGCAACATACAAGCTACCACAATACAACAAACTATCTAAGACTCTCTATTAAAAACAAAAACAAACAAACAAAAAAACTGTTATCCACATGGAAATTGAACAAAGCCCTCCTTAAGAATGACTGGGTAGTAAAAGAAATAATAAATAAATAAATAAATATAAATGCACACATCAAGAAAGAAGAAGAGCTGAAATCAACACTTCATACCATCTCCAACAATCAGAGAAAGAACAGCAAGAAAGGCCTACAGTCACCAGAGGAAAGTAAACAATAAAGATTTGAGCAGAAAGCAATGAAACATAAAATAGATAATAGAAAAAATCAACAATACTATGTCGATTTTTTAAAAAAAGATTAATAAAATTTACAAACCAGTGCCATATTTAACAATGGAAAAGAGAGAGGCAATATAAATAGCATGAATAGAAATGAAATGGGTGATATCACGACACAACCAACAGAAATAAAAAAGGTAATGTCAGGATACTATGAGGAACTGTACTCCAACAAATTTGAAAATATGGAAGAAACTGACAGATTTCTAGAAACACATCACTTACCTAAACTAACACAACCTGAGGTGGAAAAGTTGAACAGATGCATAGCAAATGAA
>NW_006922206.1:1032531-1037441 GCF_000298275.1 Orycteropus afer afer
AAAAAATTAAGCCTCTAGTTGCAATATTGAAAGATTCTAGGGGCAAATTATTGAATGATGCAGAAAACATCAAAAGAAGATGGAAAGAATGCACAGTCACTGTACCAAAAGAATTGGTCTATCTTCATCTATTTCAGGAGATGGCATATGATCAAGAACCAATGGTACTGAAGGAAGAAGTTGAAGCTATGCTGAAGGACTTGGCAAAGAACAAAGCTCCAGGAATTGACAGAATACCCATTGAGATGTTTCAACAAATGGATACCCCACTGGAGGCACTCACTCAGTTCTGCCAAGGGATTAGGAAGACAGCTACCTGGACAACTGACTGGAAGAGATTCATATTTGTACCCATTCCAAAGAAAGGTGATCAAACGTATTGTAGATATTATCAAACAATATCACTAATATCACACACAAGTAAAATCTTGCTGAAGATAATTCAAAAATGGTTGCAGCAGTATATTGACAGAGAACTTCCAGAAATGGGCACTGGATTCAGAAGAGGACATGGAACATAGGATATTATTGCGGATGTCAGATAAATCTTGGCTCAAGGCAAAGAATAGCAGAAAGCTGTTTCCTTGTGCTTTATTGACATTGCAAAGCCATTTGATTGTGTTGATCTTAACAAATTGTGGATAACCTTGAGAAGAATGGGAATTCCAGAATACTTAATTGTACTTATGAGGAACATGTACATTGACGAGAAGGCTGTCATTTGAACAGAACAGCGGGACATTGCATGGTTTAAAATCAAGAAGGAAATGTGTCAGAGTTGCATCCTTTCACCATACTTATTCAACCTATGTGCTGAGCAAATAATCTGAGAAGCTGGAGTATATGAAGAAGAATATGGCATCAACATTGGAGGAAGAATCATTAACAACCTGCAATACACTGATGACACTTTTGCTTGCTGACCGTGAGGATGACTTGAAGCACTTACTGATGAAGATTTATGAATATGGTCTGCAGTATGGACTGCAGCTTAATAGAAAGAAAACAAAAATCCTCACAACTGGATTGTGAGGATAAATGAATAAAGATAAATGGAGAAAAGATTAAATTTGTCAAATCTTCACAATGCTTGGTTCTACAATTGACATCAATGGAAGCAGCAGTCAGGACATCAGATGATATAGCACTGGGCAAGTCAGCTGCAAAGGCCCTCTTTCAAGTGCTGAGGAGCAAAGATTCCTCCTTGAGGATTAAGATGTGCCTGCCACAAGCCATGACATTTTCAATCACCTCATATGCATGTGAGAGCTGGATAGTAAATAAGGAAGAGCAAAGAAGAAGTGATGCTTTTGAGTTGTGATGCTGGAGAAGAATGCTGAAAGTACCATGAACTCCGAAAGAACTAACAGATCTATCCTGGAGGAAGTGCAGCCAGAATGCTCACTGGAAGCTAGAATGGCCAGACTCCATTTCACATACTTTGGTCATGTTATCAGAAGGGATCATTCCCTGCAAAATGATGTCATGCTTGGAAAGGTGGAGGGTCAATGAAAGAGGGGAAGGCCCTCAATGAGATGGATTAATACAATGGCTGTGGAATGGGCTCAAGTATAGAAAGAATCACGGAGATGTCGCAGGACTCAGTGGAGTTTCGTTCTGCTGTGCATAGGGTCGCCATGAATCAGAGATGACTCCATGGCACCTAACAACAAAAACACACGTTAAATTTTTATGTGCTTTCAAGGACTTCTCCAAAAGAATAAAAAGAGACCCTGCTGTTGTTGTTAGGTGCCATAGAGTCTTCTTCAACTCATAGAAATCCTATGTGCAGCAGAATGAAACACTGCTGGGTCTTTTGCCAGCTCCATGATCCCTACTATACCTGAGCCCATCATTGGAGCCACTGTGTCAATCCGTTTTGTTGAGGGCCTTTTCCTTTTTTGTTGACCTTCCACTTTACAGAGCATAACATCCTTCTCCAGGGAATGGTCTCTTCTTACAACATAATCGAAGTTGGTGAGATGAAGTCTGGCCATTCTTACTTCCAAGGAGCACTCTAGCTGCACTTCTCCCGACAGATTTGTTAGTTCTTTTATCAGTCCATGGTACTTTCAGCATTCTTTGCCAACACCACAACTCAAAAGCATAGACTCTTTTTCAGTCTTCCTTATTCATTGTCCTGCTCTCACGTGCATATGAGGTGATTGAAAATACCATGGTGTGGGTCAGGCACACCTTAGTCCTCAAGGAGACATCTTTGCTCTTCAGCACTAGTAACAGGTCTTTTGCATTTGATTTGCCCAGTCCTATACATCATCAGAGGAGCTCTGGTAGCATAGTAGCTAAGGCACTTGACTTCTAACCAGAAGGCTGGCGGTTCTAACCCACCAGCCACTCCTCAGAAGGAAGGTTGGGCATTCCTACTTCCGTAGTGATACTGCCTCGGAAACCCAAGGAGGGGTCGCTATGAGTCGGTGCCAACTTGATGGCAAACAACAACAACAACATGCATCATCAGATATTTTGACTGCTGCTGCCATTGGCATTGATTGTAGAACCAAGTAATATGAAATCTTTGACAACTTCAATCATATTGAATCATGTGAATTATGAACGGGAAACAATACACTACACTTTTACATATTTTAGCCTATTTAATCCTCACACCCAATGTGCTGTGATAACAATTTTGTTATCATCTCCATTTTCTAATTGAGGATATTAAGACTGAGAGAGCATTCACACTGGGATAGTTAAGAAGAGTGACTACTTCTAAACAATCATCTATCTAACATACGTGAAGATTCTAGTGAGCTGTCAAAAGCCAAATTCTACCACCTTTGAAAAAGGAAGACAAAGAATTGACACATTTGAATGGTGGTATTGATCAAGAATACTTAATATACCATCCAAATGAAACCAAAATCACTGCTTTTGTGTTGATTCAGACTCATAGTCATCCCTATCCTGCTTCCAAGGCTGGAAATCCTTATGGAAGTAAATCACTGTATCTTGCTTCCACAGAGTGGTTGGTGCATTTGAACCACTGACCTTCTGGATAACAGCCAAATGCCTTATCCACTGCACCAGCAGAGCTCCTTTGATAGACCATGGACTACAAGAAAAAAGAAACAATTTTGGCTTGGAGGAAGTACAGCCTGAATACTTCTTAGAATTGAGGATGGGTGAGACTTTGTCTTCTTTACTTTGGATACATTGTCAGAAGGGACTAATCCTTGGAGAAGGTCATGATGATGGATAAAGTGAGGATCAGTGAAAAAGAGAAAAACTCTCAGTGAGAGGGGTTGAAAAACTGGCTGCAACAATAAGCTCAAATGTAGTAATTGTTGTGAGGATAACACAGGGCCTAATACCTTTCCATTCTGTTACAATAGATTTACTATGAATCAGAAGGAGCTCTGGTGGTGTAGTGCCTAAGGCCTTTGACTGCTAAACAGAAGGTTGGTGGTTCAAACCCACCAGCCACTCTGCGGAAGGAAGACCAGGCAATCTTCCTCCATAAAGATTTACCACCTTGTAAACTCAATGGGGGTCGCTAAGAGTTGGAATCGACTCAATGGCAGTGAGTTTGGCTTTTGTATTTATGAATCAGAGCCAAGTTAATAATTTCTAATGAAAACATCATCTTTGAACATCAAAGAAATGCAAAAACAACAACAACAACAAAAAAAAACTTATAACCAAAGTGCTATTTTCAATAATAAGAGAAATAATGTCTATGACAAATTTAGACCATCATGTCACACCTTTGGTTTGGTTTTTAATTTCTCAGATATCTAGAAGACATACTAAATTCTATTCTTCAGGATATAAAGAAGCTATAATTTAATATGGTATATTTAATTTTCCATTTACATTTCTAAATCTATTGTTTAATGTGCACAGCAGAAATTGTTCAACAGACTTGAGTTTTAAGTAGGGAGGTTAAGTTTTCTCATAGATAGATATTAAAGCAAATTCATTTGAATCTTGATTGAGACATTTTGAAGGAGAGTAGAGTGTTGTATACCACAAGGTTGGATTAATGTAAATTGATTTGTCCAAGGTTATTTGTTTAGATAATGGAGGTAATAGAAGGAGGGCCCAAGGTCTCAGGGAAGTGATGCTCTGAGACGTCCCATCCTGTCATCATGTTCAAAGCAAGTTCACATCAGGGCAGACTCCATTTAAGCAGGGAAAATTCAATTAGGATCATTCTGTGGACGGAAGATTCCCAGTGGGGATCACGGCAGAAATAGGGAGTTCTTGTTGTCTTAACAAAATATATGCTAAAAAATGACTCCTTTGGCCCTGTCTTGGGCTCCCTCTTGTGTGTATATGTGTGTGTGTTTCTGGTATAATGGTAAAAACTCTGTTTGTGAGTGCAAGAAAGTTATATATTTTTAAAATCTCCTTTCTTATTCATATTCTTGCAAGTTTCTTTCTATTTAGAAAATATCATGAGTTATGTAAGCTCCTTTTAGTACCTATATGTATATGAATAATTATTACATAGATTGAGATACGAGTCAAATTACATTGCATTCAATAATAACGCACTTAAAATTCTGTTATCATTGTGGGCCCCAACACAATCAATATCCTGGCTCTTTAATTTGATAATTCTGATTTTTTAATCCAAGAATGAATACAGAAAAAACAAATTCATATATATGTACATGCATATATATGTATGTATAAAACCAAAACCAAACTCATTGCCACTGAGTGAATTCTGACTCAAAGTGACCCCCACTGGGTTTCTGAGACTGTAAATCTTTATGGAAGTAGATTGCTCCATCTTCCTTCTATGGAGTGGCTGGTGGGTTTGAACCATCAAGCTTCTGGTTACAGTCAAATGCCTTAGGCACTACACCGCCATCTATCTATCATCTATCTATCTATCTATGTGCTTCAGTGTGGATGTTCTCTTGACAATGGAAATCAGC
>NW_006922206.1:1039871-1041810 GCF_000298275.1 Orycteropus afer afer
GCTGTTGTTAGTTACCATTGAGTCAGCTCTGGCTCATGGAGACCTTATTAGTAAAGAGAATGAAAAGCTGTCCAGACCTGTCGCATCCTCACAATCACTGTTATGTTTGTGTCCATTGTTGCATCCACTGTGTCAATACATCTCATGGAGGGCTTCCTTCTTTTGACTGACCTTCTGCTCTCCAGAACATGATGCTTTTTTCTAGCAACTTGACTAAAACATTAGTAGCATCAAAACTCTCCTGTCCACCCTATACACCATGGACATTCCCCTGCCACGTGTGTGTGTGTGTGTGTGTGTGTGTGTTTTCAGGTGGTTGTCTCAGCTCTGCTCCTGAGTCCTGCCTCCAGCCACTCTCGGCTCATGTGCCACCTCTTTCACTTGCAGCTGCTTATCTGCACCAGGAAATCTTGGTGACAACTCCTTTGATGGATTGTCTCCCCATGCCATGGAGAAGAGGGAATTTGTTAGGCCACCCTGTCTTAACCATCTCCTCTAACTTCTTGCAGCATCACCTATAAGTTCTTTGAGTTCTTTGGTGATAAAAATGGTGAATTGCTTGACTGCTAGCTGAAATGGCAGTTGGAACCCACCCAGGGGCCCCTCAGGAATAAAGATTGACAATCTGCTTTGAAAGATCACATCCTTGAAAACCCCATAGGACTCCACTCTACACACACGGAGTTGTTGTGAATCAGAGCTGGCTCCACAGCAACTAACCACCACCAAAACATCTCAGTGCTTATGTTATAGCAACTCATTCAAGGCTCACACTGACCCTATTATACTATAATTACTATAATTATATTCCCATTTCCCAAGAAAGAAAGGTGAAGGCCAAAGAATGGATCACTTGCCCAAGGTCATGCCACATATGTTGGAGCCATGATGTGAACTCAGTTTATTTGGCTCCAGAATCTGCTCATTGAATGCCTTGAGTGTGAACACTGAATAAATAATGGTATCTAAAGTAGTCAATTTTCAAGAAATGAAGAAAACATTCCAAAGTTAAAACATTCTTTTTGTTATTATTTCCTTACAGATTATAATGCAAAGTTGGCTTTTGCAGAAGACTAGAAGTGTATTATTATCCTTATAACTTTAGATGCAAGCACACACTGCGGATTTAGAATATCAGTATGCAGACTGTATCACGTACTGAATATATAGAGATAATGATTGATAAGAGTGACATGAGACATTTAAGTGTGACCCTTGATCCCAGTAAGTGACTGGATGGCAGCCAAAATCGCTTCCAAATTTCAGAACCTGTTGAACAGGCAAGTGTGGGCTGTCATAATAAGACTTTCTAGGTCATTTCAAAAATACGTGTTTGGAAAATTACAGAGGAGCAGAAAAATAATTAAAATCCAATTCATTACTACATTTAATAAGCAGCATTGTCAATGAATATTAGTCCTATGGAATTACCATAAAGGATATGGAAATGCATTACTCTGACCATACAATGCATGTGTTACTACTCTGATTTGAAGAACGGCATGATGCTGCTTCATTTAGAATGAGAACATCCAGGTAATGAAACAGTGTGATGATCATAAAGTGTGAAGGTTAAGATGATTGGACTTGTGGTGTGTGGGTTGATTTAACAGGTTTCATTAGCATTTCCCAGGAGTAGTGCTAATTTGAGCCATAATCTTTTTACCAGCTGTCAGAATATTTCCTTGCAAGTTGTTGTATGGGACGTTGTCACAATGTGCTCTTCTTTAGCTTTTCCCCATGATAAGTGCCACTATGGCTGAGCCCAAGCATTAGCAAGCCCTGTGTTTGGTTTCAGCTATTGGCATGAAGACGTGAGAGGGCAGCACGTTCACACTTTGCTTTCATCCTCTCATGGTGAAGAGCATACTTCCAACCTACCACAGTCTCTTCTACTGGTTGTGCACCTTTACTTAAAATGAAAGTGTCCTTCCCTCTT
>NW_006922206.1:1042435-1043812 GCF_000298275.1 Orycteropus afer afer
AGAATACACACAGGGAGCTGTCCTGCTCTGTCCCTTTACTCCTTGAATACACTGGGACTCCGCTGAGGCTCCTTGATTGAGTTATAGCCAACACCCATATATTAGATTCCAGCCGGAGCCTTGGCAAGTCTAAGTAATAGATTGAAAAATACAATTATTGCTTACCTACAGAACCCCTTTGCTTGGGAGGTAAGGCATATATATCAGAAAAAGTTGTTGTGTTTTTCTCCCCAGGCCTATTCAATAAATGAACATTACACCAGGATTCTTACACAGAGTATCTCTGAAATGGGTTTTGTATTGATTTTTGTAACTACCCTGTTAGATGACGTTATCCCTTAGTGTGTCAGGTTTAGACCGGTCCGCCCGGAGCAGGTCATTGAGGTGATAACTGTCATTTGGAGGGACAGAAAAGCAATCATAGCTTTTTCATTACTTACTGTTTTCCCCCTGCGAGTGTGGGATCATTTGACATATTATGGCTTCTGTGATTTAAGCTGCATTCCGAAATTAAGTGCTAGAATATCACGCTGTGGGTTTAGAAAAATCAACTCCATGTCAAAGAACCGCAGGCACTGTGGCTTACCCATATCATGATTCCCTGTAATATTCTTTAAATTTTTTTTTAAACAAAGATGGGTTGTTAACTCTATAAACGCATGTAAACCTCTAGCTGAAAATCGTTGAATGGGAAGCAGAGCAAATTCAGTAAATTGTAGTTGCCTCAATTATGGTGGTCCCTTTTATTTTATAACAATGTTAGAGAAAATAATAGAAACAACAATATCAGTTTTATCACAGAAAGAGACTTAAAGACATATGTATTTTAAATATCTTAATATGTAATGGTAGCAGTTATTTTAAATTACATAAATGCCATGCAAAATATATATATATATATATATATTTTTGTAGCAATTGCAGTTAGCAGGTCAGAAGATACTGACCAACAACTCCTAACAACAACGAAGGCACATCAATAACTAAACTTGGAGAATACAAAAGGGTATATTGACACATGTTGTTGGCTCACGGCTCACTTAGTGTCTGCATTCTGACCATGTGGGTTGTTCATCCCAGCCCCACATGAAAGTGTTCTTGGGAATTCGGGCTGATGGCCGATGGACACCACTAACATGAAGTAGCCTCTCCTGGAGTAGACTCTAAGAACTCTGAAGGTGTCACTTGTTTGGAAATCTTCAAGGTTCCTTTCTTCAGAGTACTCCAGGTGCTTTTCCCTCCATTATAACTGTTGAGCCTTTCCTGATACTTAGAACTTTTTAAATATTAACTTTTTCTATCCCATACACTCTAACAATACTCCCTGAACATACATATCTCTCTATATAATGTCTATAAAAATATATATGTAATATA
>NW_006922206.1:1044092-1059721 GCF_000298275.1 Orycteropus afer afer
GATTAGGACCCGATTCATAGCGACCCCTCCTTGGGTTTCCGAGGCAGTATCACTACGGAAGTAGGATTGCCCAGCCTTCCTTCCGAGGAGTGGCTGGTGGGTTTGAACCGCCAGCCTTCTGGTTAGCAGTCAAGTGCCTTAGGCACTATGCTACCAGAACTCCTATTTTATGTATATATCACATATATTATATATAGAAAAATATATAATGTGTACATTACATAAAATATAATATATAATATGCAATCCATTGCATGTTATATATACTTATTAATATGTCAAACATTTATACATAAGGGTGTGGTTGTTGTTAGGTTCCGTTGAGTCAATTCTGACTCATAGTGATGCTATGGATGACAGAATGAAACACTGCACAGTCCTGCTTCATCCTCACAATCCTTGTTATGCTTGAGCCCATCATTACAACCACTGTGAAAATCCATCTTGTTGAGGATCTTCCTCTTTTTTGAAGACCCTCCACTTTACCAAGCATGAGATCCTTCCCCAGGGACTGGTGCCTTCTGACCACATGACCAAGGTAGGTGAACCGAAGTCTGGCCAATCTCGTTTCTAAGGAGAACTCCAGCTGCACTTCATCCAGGATAGATTTGTTCATTCTTCTGTCAGTCCATGGTATTTTCAGTATTTTTCTCCAGCACCACAATGTAATGTAAAGGCATCAATTCTTCAGTCTTCCTTATTCATTGTCCAGCTTTCACATGCATATGTTGTTGTTGTTGTTGTTGTTGTTATGTGCCGTCGAGTCGGACCCAACTCATAGCGAGCCCTCCTTGGGTTTCCAAGGCAGTATCACTATGGAGGTAGATTGCCCCATCTTCCTTCCAAGTGTGGCTGGTGGGTTTGAACCACTAGCCTTCTGGTTAGCAGTCAAGTGCCTTAGGCACTAAACTATGCATATGAGACAATTGAAAATACCACTGTTTGGGTTAGGTGCACCTTACTCTTATAGTGACACTTTGCTCTTCAACACTTCAAAGATGTCTTTTGCAGCAGATTTGCTCAGTACAATACAACATCTGATTTCTTGACTGCTAGTTTCATGGGTGTTGATTGTGGGTCCAAGTAAAATGAAATCATTGTCAACTTCAGTCTTCTCTCCATTTTTCACAATGTTGCTTATTGGTCCAGTTGTGAGGATTTTTGTTTTCTTTATATTGAATTGTAATCCATAGTGATGACTGTGGTCTTTGACCTTCATCAGTAAGTACTTCAAGGCATCTTCTCTTTCAGCAAGCAAAGTTGTGTCAGTTGCATATCATAAGTTGCTAATGAGTCTTCTGCCAATCCTGATGCCATGTTCTTCTTCACATGGTCCATCTTTTCAGATTATTTACTCAGCATACAGATTGAATAAGTATAGTAAAATCATACAACCCTGATGCATGCATGATTTCAAACCATGAAGTTTTCCCTGTTCTTTCTGAATGATAGCCTCCTGATCTATATACAGGTTCCTCATCAGCACAATCAAATGCTCAGGAATTCCCATTCTTCTCAATGTTATCCATAATTTGTTATGATCCACACAATCAAATTCCTTTGCATTGTCAATAAAACACAAGTAAACATCTTTCTGGTATTCTTTTCTTTCAGCCGAGATCCATCTGAATCTGTAAATTCAGGTGAGATATAATCAAGAAAATATTTTGATCCTTGTGGACTTGCTTTCATTTTCTTAAGCTTCAACTTGAACTTGCATAGGAGAAATTGATGGTCTGTTCACAGTCAGCTCCTGGCCTTGTTTTGGTTGAAGATACTGAGCTTCTCCATTTCCTCTTTCCACAGATGTAGCTGATTTGATTTCTGTGTATCCCGTCTGGCAATGACCATAGCTTCTGGTTATGTTGAAAAAACAAAAAAAAAAAAGATACTTTCAATTAATAAGTCATTGTTGTTGTTGTTATGTGATGTGGAGTCAGACCCCGACTCATAGTGACCCCTCCTTGGGTTTCCGAGGCAGTATCACTACGGAAGTAGGATTGCCCAACCTTCCTTCCGAGGAGTGGCTGGTGGGTTTGAACCACCATCCATCTGGTTAGCAGGCAAGTGTCTTAGCCACTATGCTACCAGAGCTCCCAGATTACTCATTAGAATGTGGTAATTGTATTAATTGTATACATATGTGTGTATGTGTATATGTGTGTGTGTGTGTGTGTGTATACACACACACATATATTCAAGTTATTCCCAAGTTGAAATTTCCAAAATAATATCTCCTCTCAACTTCAATTAAGCTTCCATCTCCTGTTCTCATTTATTTCTCCATTTTTCTTTTTCTATGAGTTTTCCTCTTTGTTTGTTGTTTCACCACAATCTTGTTCTTTTGTTCACTAAGACCACCACTCACTTAAAACTCTTTTTTTTTTAAATGTCATCCTTGTTGTTAAATTAATAAGGAAGTTTCTGTTCTCACATTCCTGATTTTTCTCTGTTGTTATAACTGTTCCTTTCTCTTTGAACTTTCTCTTGGTAACATATTCCTAAGAGTATATCCTCTTGATTTTGTTCCTATGGCTATTCTGGAAAAAACTGATTGTGTGCTATATTTTTTTTTCCTTTTTCTCATTTTGCTTTAAATATTACTTTATATCTATGGATGTAATACAAAATACTCAGTCTTATCAGTCTAAACAATGCACATTTAGTATCTTCCTTATTGTGGGTCAGAAATCTGGGCATGTTTTAGCTAGGTTCTCTCTCTCTCTTTCTCAGGATATTTCATAAAGCTGCGAGAAGGGTTGTCTGAGGCTAGGGTTTTGTGGTAGTTAAGTTTGTGTGTCAACTTGGCTGGGCCTGGTTGAGTGGCTGGGGTGCTGGATGTAGTATTCTCCATGATGAGACTGGTAATCAACTCCATGGTGGAATCTACTGTGGGCAGCTGAGTATCTGCCTTAGATATGTGGCCTGCTTCTTGTGTATATGGAGAAGCCTTGGGGAATGGTCTCTAGCTTATGGCATGCTCGAACTCTGCATATAGCCATGTCATTGTTCAGCACCTTGCCATGCTCTGCTGACTTTGGGACTTTCAATGGACTTGAATTAATGGCTTGCTGTGTAGTTTAGTAACATCAGGACTGTGCCTTTTTACTTGTCAGCCTTGAGCTTGTCAGTCTCAGCAGCCAGCAGCTGTCTGAGTAAAGAAAAGCCTCTAGCTCCAGTGGTCTGGGAGCAGGAAGCCGAGCAGAAGCCCAAGGTTGGGGGGATTTCACTCAGCCCCTAGAGCCCAGCAGGTTAAACAAACTTCTAGTCTCCAAAATTGTGAGAGAATAAACTCCTTTTTGTTCAATCCATCCCATGTGTGGTACATTCTTATGAGAGCAGCACTAGGTAACCCAAACAGGTCTCATCTGAAAGCTCAATTGGGGAAATATCTGATTCTAAGCTCAAAGAGTTGTTGACAGAATTCAGTTCATCTTTGGTTGTTGGACCAACGGCTTCAATTTCTAGTTGGCTGTTGGCTGAAGGCTACTTACATTCTTTGGCATATGGACCTCTCCAACATGGTGACTAGGAGCTCTGGTAGTGCCTAAGGCATTTGACTGCTAACCAGAAGGCTGGCTGTTCAAACCCACCAGCCACTTCTCAGAAGGAAGGTTAGGCAATCTACTTCCATAGAGATGTTATTGTTGTGGTTTGCCATCGAGTCAGCCCTGACTCATAGCGACCCCTCCTTGGGTTTCCGAGGCAGTATCACTATGGAAGTAGGATTGCCCAACCTTCCTTCCGAGGAGTGGCTGGTGGGTTTGAACCGCCAGCCTTCTGGTTAGCAGTCAAGTGCTTTAGGCACTATGCTACCAGAGCTCCCATAGAGATACCACCTCAAAAACCCAAGAAGGGGTCACTATGAATAGGGTCTGACTCAATGACACATAACAACAACAACATGGTGACTTGCCTCATCAATTGTGAAAGCTGAGAAAACAATGGTGCTGTTGTTAGGTATCATTGAGTTGGCTCTCTTCATAGCAACCTTACGTATAACAGAAGGAAATGTTGCCTGTTCTGTGCCATCCTCACAATAATAGATGTATTTGAGCCCATTGTTTCACCACTATATCAATCCACTTCATGGAGGGTCTTTCTCTTTTTTGCTGACCATATATGCCATTAAGCATGATATCAGTCTCCAGTAATTAGGCCCTTTTAATGATTTGCCAAAAGTAAGTAAAAAGAATTTGTGCCTTTCTTTCTTCTAAGGCATATTCTGAGGGTGCATCCTCCAAGACAGATTAATTCATTCTTCTGAGAGTTCTTGGTATATTTAATTGAATATATCAATTATCAGAAGGAAGGTTGGGCAATCTACTTCCATAGTGATACCGTATCAGAAACCCAAAGAAGGGTCACTATGAGTCTGGTCCTATTTGACGGCACATAACCACAACAACCACAATGTCAATTATACTTTGATCTTCATTTTTCATTGTCCAGCTTTCACATGTATATGAGGTGATTAAAAATGTCATACCTTTTATTAGACACATCTTCGTAATCAAACTGACAATAGGAAAGAGAATTTTCTCGCAAGGTGGACGGCATAATATTTTTAACCTAATGACAGAGGTGTTATCCCCTCAAAGTTACCATATTTTTTGGTTAGAAATATATTACTCATAAGAGGTGATAGCAGAAGATCATGAATACCTGGAGCTGGAGATCATTTATGGTCATATTAGAGGCAACACACCACAAATATTACTTTTTCTGCTGTCTGGTTTAAATAGTCTCCTTTTTCCACAACTCAGTATTTCCATGAGTGAAGCATCATGCATACCTCCTTCCATCCCTTACTCTGCCACCACACACAACCCACAGACCCTTTTTTGTTCTTTTCCCCATATTGTTCATCTTGACATGCAAGATAAGACTCTCCACTGTTTTGCTAACACAGAAATGTGGACATCATCTTTGATACTTTTGTCTTTCTTATCTCCTTAAGATAATCAGTAATCTGAAAGTTTAATTCAAAATCACCTCCAAGTCCCATCTGTCACCTTGACATCCATCAGCATTATGTTAGTGTAGGCCTCATTCATTTTTTGATGACGCTACACAGATCTCGTCTTAATACATCCCTAGTTTCCTATTCCCTGTTATTCCATCCCCCATGTCATCCTAAAAGGCAAATTTCATCATGTTCCTTTCCTGGTTAAAAGTTCTTCAATCATTCTCGATACCACCTTTAGGATGATAGTTAGATCCTATAAATATTTTGGAAGGACCTCCTACCTTTCTGGTCTCATTTACTTCCAACCCACCCATCTCTAGTGCAGAGAAACCACTGGCAATTTCCATAAGATTGGTACAGATGTAAGTTTTTTGCATATCCAGTTTTCTTTTGAACCACTCATCCTCTCCATAACTGCCTCTCAGTTTTTAAGCATCTTCAAGGTCATCTCCAGGGTCTCATCCTATATGATACTCAAAGACACAACCTTATTCATGCGCCTCTGTTGTTCTAAGCTTGCCTTTAATAGGACACTTATAAACTGTACACCTCAAAAGGTAAATACCATTTTGTTGTTGTTGTTTTGTTTCACTAGACACACATTAGGCTACTTGTAGGTAAGTCCCATATTTATTTACTTGTTTCTACATCCCAAGCGTTAAGCACAGTGTCTTTTCCATAGCAAAGAATTTAAGAAATGAGTATTAAGTGGGCTTTAGAAGAATTAATTCCTCCTTTCATGTTCCATTCATCCCACATTGTCCAAAATATCATGGCCACTCATTATCTACTGGGGAGTATGATTATGCCAAATATGCTATATGGTGTCTATTTATTGAAATTGGCATGTGGGGGAATAAATAATATTATGAAATAAGAAATAAAACTTAACAAAGATAATTATGTATGTGCAGAGTGTCCAACTTGATCATCTAGATATTTTCCCCTTATACGACCATATGTATATTTTTGTATTTAGTTCTCTTTGAAAAACAAAACAAAACAAAAAATGCACCTTTTCCCTTTGGGGAGGTGGAAAATAATACAAAAGAAACAAAACAAAACAGAACCAAAATATTTGTGAAGGTCCAATTTTGAGATTATAACTCAAATCCTACATAAGTGATTCCAGAAAAATATTCTTGGAATTTCCACCATTTATAACCTGGAGTTTATTTATTTATTTATTTTAGAAAAGGAAGATTTTTGAGGAGAAAAAAAAAATAATAATTTAATCCTTTCAAGACCAAGTTTTTTCTCTTTATTTATTTATTTATCAAAAATGGCATGTTTTTAGTAATGGAAAGCATTTGGAGTGAATTGAAAAATAATTTGAGGTAATATATATTTTGATACAATTATTGGGATGCATATGCCTCAACGGGTCTCTGATGCTGGGGTTGGTGAGATGAGGACCATTGCTTCAGGTTCGCACAGACAGACCCATAAGATGACAGCATGCATTAAAAGTGAGATAGTAACTTACCCCGGCTACTCTTAAATTACTGGGTTCATTGCCCAGTGTGACGTAAGCCAATAAAGGCACACTGAGGTGAAGAACAGAAAGCACAGCATTCATTGCATTGGTGCACAATGACAGAGACAGGTCTCTCAGATTCAATCTGCCTTTAAGGGCCATCTTAGCTTCTCTTATATGGTGAGTATTACATCATAATCATGTTATACATACAACTTCATGATTACAGGTTAAGCATGAACAGTGAGGGAAACAAAGATGGTGATCCTTAACATGCCTCACTATAATTTTAAATTTCCACCCAGAGGAGTGCTGTTTACTATGCTAATAGCCTCTTTTACCTAAATTCAGATTGTTGCTGGATCAGCAGACGTAATCCATGGTGGGTGACCTTCCTCCAGCATCTGCACCTCTCCTGGAGTTCTAGTTTGTCTTCAAGGTTACATTTCTACCTGCTCTCCCCCCTTTATCTCATTTGCAGAAACCATGAGGAGCTCTTAAAGAAACACTGTGCATTCTTTTGATGAATGGAGCATAGAGCCTCATTTACCCCTGTGAAGTTATTATTGCCTCATTTGTTAAACATCATCAGTTGTTTTCATTGGTTTGTTGTATTTTATGAAACCTCCTGACCATGTTTAAGGGTGAGGTCAAGGGAGGAGTTCCAACCTGGAGAACTATTTGCATAGTTGGCCTTTTTAGTTAATCCCAGGTAAGAAAGCAAGGAATACATTGCAAGAAACAGTATATAAAAACATCTAATATAATGAAGAAAATAAAGCTTATGAATAAATGTTTGAGCCAGTTGAGGTGGACAATTGTGAAGTTAGCTATTAACATTGAATTCTAGGTTAACATTGAATTGTGAGTGCTGTTTTGTGTTTAAGATTACCTATTTGTTTTACCTTTTCTTCTATGGGTTGAGCATTGTCAGTTTGATTTAACCTGTGCATTCCTTTGAACTCTTCACACCCATGATTAGGCCTTAATAATAAGTAGTCAATGTCTGTGTGATTTTCTAAGATTGACTTTCTAACCTGCTCTAATCCTTGGCTTAAAGCATCTATAGCCTGGGAGGTATAATGTAGGTCTTTTGCAGCTGTGCATACTAGGGTATTAATGTTTCAAGCATTACCTGTAGTGAGTGCTAGTATTCCTAATAAAATGAGACCAAGGACCATATATTCAGCTTTGTTTAATAAAGAACCGCCCCCCCCACACACACACGTTTTTCTTCTGGTGTTGGAAGCAGTTGTTCTAAGCATATTCTCCTTGAGGTGTGAGGGAGGACAGTGTTTAGCCTCCCTATGGAACAAAGTCCTCCAGTTGTACTGGCAAGTATGTGTGAATAATCTTTAGTTCCTGCTAAAGTCCTACTTCCGTAGTGATACTGCCTCAGAAACCCAAGGAGGGGTCGCTATGGGTCAGGGCTGACTCAACGGCAAACAACAACAACAACAACAAAGGGGCAAGGAGGCTGCATCTTCTGACCTCCTCTAACCCCACATGAGGAAGACAGAATCACCATCAGTAGCCCAAGGCCTATTTCCATGAAACCAGAGATGCCACCTCCTTCCAGCCCTCTCATTGACCCAGACACCAACTGTTCCTCTTGCAGTATTCACTACCTCTCTGCTGGGTTTGATAATTTCCTGCAGTGGCCACATAAAACTCACAGATTATGGGGTTTAATAGGGAAGGAACAGGCTGTAATTAAAATTCAGGGACATGCCCAGTCTCTCTCAGCCTGCCGTCTCTCAGCCGACAGTGTCTCTCAGTCTCTCTTCCAGCAGTGTGTGTGTCTTGGTGTCTCTCTCTCAGCAATGTGTGTCTCTTGCATGTCCCATCTGGCAGTGAGAGATTTCTTATGCCTCTACGAGGCCTCCTTTTGAACCTGGTACAGTGACCAAACTAACCAATCCCAACATCAGAATTCTTACACCTGAGAAAGAGCAAACTTCCCAGAAAATTACTTCATGCTGCTCCCACCAGAAATACCCCAGGTGGATAACTTTAACAATCAGGAGCTACTCAGTTGCTCACAGGAAATTCCACCACAGAGTTTACAAAGACATATGGCTAGAAAAGCCACACTATGTAATTTACTACACCACACTCCCCAAAGCAAAAAAAAAAAAAAAAAAACACCTTATAGATAATTTGTTGTGACTTTGTTTGTAGCTAACAAATGTTACAGTACCACTGTTCATAGAACCTTGATATTTAAGTAAGATTAACACAATTTTTAGGGTAGTTAACCAAAGAAACACACTATTCAAAAGGTCTCCCTGTTTTGACAAACAAGGAAGACATACTTGTCCTTACTAAAAAAAAAAAAAAAAACCTCACTGTCATTGAGTTGATTCGAGTAATAGTGACCCCTTTTGGGTTTCTGAGGTGGTATCTGTACAGAAGTAGATTTCCCAGTCTTCCTTCTGAAGAGTTAATTATTTTCATTTTTATCAAATTTTTGGTGTCTTAATCCCCAGCTGCAGAGGACTAGCAAGAAAACAACAAAGTCTTTCATAGTCTTTTGCTTAAGAACTTAAGATCTTGAAAGGGTTCACAGTTCCAGTAGTATTTCTGGGTTTCAGTCAATGGGCCAGATATAGACACAGACATAAGCCTGGTGTGATGAATCCAAGGTTCCACTCCTTCTAACTTCTCTGTGGTCTGGATGGTCAAAAGAGCAGGGTGAGGCCCTTTACACTTCACTTGAAGGACTCATCTTTTCTGGTCCACTGGAGGACTTGCTCTCTTGGAAGGAAGTGATGAGCAGGAATATCAAGAATGTATTTCTGCTTTTTATGGGAGTACCTGTGAATAGAAGAAAATGTAGCAGACAAAGCTTTCAAATAAGAACAAATTCTTTCATTCTCCAATACATACAATTTATCTCTATTTGTCAATTCAAGATTTCTAGAAAAGGGTCAGTGAAATAGAAACTCAAAAGGCCTTAGCTTTAACTTTTCTCTAGGTGATATGTGCACCTATGATAGGTCAATAGGCAAAATTTCTCTCCATGTTAACTTTGCTGCTTTGGAAATTTTTGCTATTCACTTCTTAAGTGTTTGGTTCATTCATTCACCCTTTCCACCTGATGGAATTCCATTCACAGGTGATGTCTAATGCTCAGCCAACTTCTTGCATCACTTATATTGTGAAGTGTTGGCCCATTATCACTTCCAATGCTGGAAGGTAGGCCAAAACATGAGATGATTTCTTAAACTGGTGCATGTCTCTCTACAACATATCTTGCTTTATTGGTCCTGTGAGGAAATGCCTCCATTTATCCAGTGAGGGTATCCATGAATGCTAGTAAGTATTTAAAGTTCTAATTGTACACACCATTTCAGCAAAGTCTACTTACCATTGCTTGACTGGATATGCTCCTTGAGCTTGAATTCCAGGCAGAGGGAGGGCTTTAGATATTTGGATTACTCTTTACATAAATAAGGTGAGCTTGGCTTACCTGCTGGGTGACTGAATGCATTCCAAATCCCAAGAAGTGTTGTTTCACCCACACATACATGTTGTCCTGACCAAAGTGGGAAGATTCAAGGATTCTTTTTTAAACAAAGGCTGCAGCATATATTTTGAGATCATTACTTTATCGTTTGTGGTGTATTTTCATTTTCTAAATGAAAATGACACTCCCAATTCCTGGGCCACTTCTTCTTCTGATCATTTTCTGAATATTTGTCCTTTTCTAATTTATATAAAGAGATCAAAGGGATTAAAGGAGCCTGATAATTTAAAACAGAGTTAGTTTTAGCAGCTTTCCTTCCTGCTTCATCTGCATGATGGTTGCCTTTAATTATTTGTATATATCCTGTTTTGTGGGTCTTGCAATCTCTGACTGCCACTTTCTGGGGTAAATTAATACCCTCTAGAAGTTGAATGATGGCAGAGGTATATTTGATAGTCTTTTGGTGGTATATAATAAGTTCTCTTTTATTCCATATACTTCATAAGCATTGATAATTTTTAAAATATACATTGAATCAGTGTGTGTGTGTATATATATATATATAAACTCTTTCTTTCTTTTGGAGAATTCTGGCCCTAGGAGATGACCTCTAACCTAAGGCAGTTGCCTGCCAAGTGCAAACCTGGTGGTTCCCACCAGCTGCTCCTTCCAAGTAGAACAGGCCATCTCTTTCTAGGAGTTTTAGTGGTGTAGTGCCTAAGACTCCTAACCAGAAGGCCGGCAGTTCAAACCCACCAGCCACTCCTCAGAAAGAATGTTGGGCAATCTACTTCCATAGTGATACTACCTTGGAAACCCAAGGAGGGGTCACTATTAGTCAGATATGACCCAACAGCAGTGAGTTGTATAATTCCAGTGCTCGAATCATGGCTATAAAATCCACCTTTTGGGTGGAAGAATTGTCTGGAAGGCAACCAGCTTCAATTATTTCTGAGGTTATGATGACTACATATCTAGCTTTTCAATTCCCATTCTCAATCGAACTATTGCTGTCTGTGTCATATTCAACATCCAGATTCTCAAGGGGAATATCTTTGAGTCTGACCAACAAGAATATACTCCTTTATTACCTAGATGCAAGTATGAGAAAGTCTCTATCAGTAGTTGAGACAGCAAGGTAGCTGAGTTTAAGCTGGTGTCACTTTTTAAATCACCTACAGATTATCTAGTAGGCTGGCTTGGTGTTGCTTTAGAGACCCCAGAGTCAGCCAATGGGTCCCTTTTTGTTCCATGATTATAAGAACTGCATGCAGGACAAAAGCAGCTATTTGATGTCCCAAATGTAGTTCTTCAGCTTCCTTTAAAATGAGGCTGGTGGCTGCCACAGCTCAAAAGAAAGCTGTCAATCCTTAAGCAACAGGGTCAAGAATTTTTGAAAAAATGGGCAACCAGCTTCTCCCAACTTCCCAGAAACTGGCTTATGGCTCTTGTTTCTATCCCTTGATGCTCATGGAGATAGAGTTCAAAGGATTTGTCTAAATCAGGGAGAGCCAGAGATGCGGCCATCATTAGTTTCAATTTTAAGGTGTCAAAACCGATTGTTGGCTCTCAGTCCAGTAGAAGTGGTCAGAACCCTTACCTTCAGTGGCTAACTACAATGATTTTTGCAATTAATCCAGAATTAGGGATCAATATTCAGCAAAATCATGTCATCCCTACACAACTTCATAGCTGGTGATGAGAGAAAGTGACCTGTTTGCTCTTGGACAAGTTCTCATTGGGAAAGTAAAACTAGGTACTTTACCTCGAGCTGAGATATCTGATCCTTGGTACTGGACACCCAGAATCTAGCTGACACCAGCAGGTTTAGTGTTGTGATGGTGTTAGACAAAAAATTTTCCATGGACTTACTGGGTGTTAGTACATCACCAACACACTACAGAGGGATCCCATTTTGGAGCGGCAGTTCTCCCACCTCCTTTGCCAGGGCTGTTTTGAACAAGGGATGATTGTTTTCAAAACTTGAAGGTAAAATTACCCAGCACAGTTGGTCTGTCATACATTTTTTTATGGTCTTCCCATTGAAATGTCAAAATAAATAAATAAATAAATATATGTATATGTATATGTATATGTATGTGTATATATATATATATATAGGAGCTCGGGTAGCATAGTGGCTAAAGCACTTGACTGCTAACCAGAAGGCTGACAGTTCAAACCCACCAGCTACTCCACAGAAGGAAGACTGAGCAATCTACTTCTGTAGTGATACTGCCTCGGAAACCCAAGGAGGGGTCGCTATGAGTCGGGGCCGACTCGATGGCACATAACAACAACAACAACAAATACATATATATATATAGATAGATAGATAGATAGACTTCTTTTCTTCACTGGAGTACACAAGAAAGCACCCTTCAAATCTGTAGCTGAAACCATTCAAATTAACTTGATAAGGCTGATAATGGAGAATATCCATTGGGAACTACAGGATGAATAGTCAGTTACCTAATTGATAGCTCAGAGGTCTTGAGAAATCTGTACTCACCCAAGTTGGCTTCTTTATGAGAAAAATTGGAGTGTAGAAAGGAGATTGTCATGGCCTCAACTATCCATACTTAAGAAACCAATGCTGGATTAGTTTTAGCCTGGTTTAAGCCTCCATGCAAAGTGGGTATTGTCACACCTGAGGAAGTTCAATTCCTGCCAGCAGTTTGATACTCATGGATGCTGTGTTCCTTATTCTTCCTGGGTCCTCACTAGCTCACTAGCCCTGACCCAGAAGGGCCACTGTGAAATCAATTTAAGGTGGGAGATCTGTTGTTTCCATTTGGATGGACAGAAAAGAGACTTACATTTTCCAGACATGCTTAGGATGTCCTCAAACTCATCTACTCACTGTCATCAAGTCAATTCCAACTCATAGTGACCCTCTTTGGGTTTCTGAGATGGTAAAGCTTACAGAAGTAGATTGCTCAGTCTTCCTTCTGTGGAGTAGCTGGTGGGTTTGAACCACCAACCTTCTGGTTAGCAGTTAAATACCTTACATCAGCAGAGCTCTTTACTGTGCTCAAGAGGCATAGTAGGAGTTAATTGCCCTTTCTGAAAGCTAATCTGAGCTTGTAGCTTGCAAGGTCCATTCCTAGAAGAAGGACCAGACAGTCAGGCATGTGAAGAAAGTCATGGTTAAAATTTTGTTGCCAACAGAGAAATTCAATGGTTGTATAAATTTTCTGGTAACTACTTTTCCTATTATTCCAATTACTGATACTTTTTCTTTGATATAGACCCCTTTAAAGTATTTAAAACCAAATGAGGAGTTCCTGTACCTATCAAAAAACAAACAAACAAACAAAAATCCTATAATTTACTTTCTGACCTAAATCTTAACCAAGGGCTAGTCTGGGCTGACGACAAGTTTTGCCCATGGTCTCCGTCACTCCAATTCTTCTGCATCTTGGGCAGAGTTCAGGAAAACAGTATGAAGAAGCTATTTCTTTTCCTTATACTCTAACTTGCTGCGTTCATCTCTTTCAACCCCTTGTCTGTTAGGGCATTATCTCTTCCACGGACCATCCTGCTTGCACCAAGCACAATGAGTTTTTCAGAGCCCTGCGGGGGTATTCCTCCTCTCTTACTTTTAATGAGGATTGTTGCTAACAGTGATGCTTTGCTTTCATTTTCCATACCTCTTTTCTTTCTTCTGCTTGCTTTCAGTTCATATAAACATTGAAGGAAATATACATTAGTTTCAACATTCCTGTTCCCACTCCACTTTCTATCTTTTGGAGATTTTTCTAATGTTTAGAGTGCTCTGTGCAATAAAAACCATATTAATCACTTGTGCATTGTGAAGGCTTTCAGAATCTAAGTCAATATATTGTCTAAAAGTGGTATAAATATTTCCCCCATCTCCCCCCCCAAAAAAATACTGAGGGATCCTCCTCTGTTTTTTGTTTCACATCATATATTTTATTTAAGTTTCTCTGCTTCAGCCCAGTGAGTAAAATTGCTGGTTAATAAACCAGGAACTCATATCCTTTGGAGATATTTAGGTCCCATGCGGGCTCTTCTGTCAGGAAGCCTCTCTCAATGGCTTCGTATAAGTTAGGTTTCAGGAGGTGATCCGCTTCTTCTTTAACTTTCTCCAGCACCATTCTTCTTTTCTCTGGGGTTAGAAAAATATTGCATAGTGCCTAACAATCTACCCGCATGAAGTTGTGGATCTTGGAGATGGAGGAGAAAAGGCCAAGAATCTCCTTTGGGATCTTCCCAGTAGGAGGTCAACTTATTTTTACAATTGTATAAATCAGAGGTCAAAAAAAGTGTATGAACCCAAAGCATCCAAGACTAGCCATCTGGGTCTCCTCAGCATTTGGAGATGGTATTTTCCACAGGAGGAACATCCTCTACTCTTCCTCTAGTCCAAATCTAGCATCGCTATGCACATGAAAAAAAGTTAAGGCCTCTCATTCCAGGCCTTAACTTGCTTCACGGTGATGAATGGTCTTCAGCGGAGGGAGAATTATTGTTACCGCGTGGGGAAGGTTGATACCCAAACTGCAGGTCTACTTCCTCTGGTTCTGTTCTAAAATCCTCCCTCTTGACTTTTGGAGAAAAGTTCTGCATTATTTTTGCAAATCTTTATTTTGCCACAATGTTATAAACACTTCTACATACATTTTCTTAACCCATTGCCACTCCCAAGTACAAAACAAGTCAAGCTGTAAAACTGTATAATTCAGTAAGCCATTTTCAGGCTATTTCTCACCATCTTCCATAATATACTATAATCAAGCAATATTACACAACAACTTCATTCCATATTTTTCCAAAGGATCAGATCCAAAATAAGACAAAGTTTTCAAAATTCATTTTAAGGAACTGCAGTCCAAAACTTAACTACCTTGATCATTTATTGTTCTTTTCTGGAGGAACCCATATTTAGTCAATCCTGAATTAACTTCACAGGCTACTTCTAGCTGGTCTTAGTTAAGGCAACAGACTAGCTCCACAAACTGTTTTACTTGGTGTCATCTAATCACCCTTTTGTCGAATCCATTAGGACAGTCTCCCACACCCAGGGAGACTTGAACGCCCTCTTCCTCAGGGACTGACCACTAAGCCATCTGCAGACTCTTCACTGACAGTGTCACCATTGAGTCCATGGCTGGTCCCACCACTCAGGTCAAAAAGTCTACATCTGGAAGAAGAGGTTCTAGTGTGCACTAGGTGCAGCTACTGGCCATTACAGCCCAGGACAAACTCAGGCGAGTCCCTTCATGGAGCACCAAATTTGCTACCCTTAAATTTCTAAGTCCTTTTCTTGCAATGATTCAATCCAATAAAAACACACCAAGGTGAAGAGTGGAAAATAAAGCTTTTACTTAGTTTGTGTACAAACTGAGAGAGAGAGGTCTCTCAGATTCTGTCTTCATGTAAGCATTCTGCAAGGTTCTTTCATAGCATGAGGATTAAATCATACACATTATACATGAAATTTGGGGAATACTTGGAATTATTTGGGAGCTCTGGTAGTGTAGTGCCTAAGGCACTTGACTGCTAACAAGAAGGCTGGCACTTCAAACCCACCAGCCACTCCTCGGAATGAAGATGAGGCAATCTACTTCCATAGTGATACTGCCTCGGAAACCCAAGGAGGGGTCGCTATGATTCGGGTCTGACTCGATGGCATATAACAACAACAACGTGAATTATTTTGATGTGTGAAGAATTGTACATCATCATTA
>NW_006922206.1:1060301-1061358 GCF_000298275.1 Orycteropus afer afer
AGGAGTGGCTGGTGGGTTTGAACCGCCAGCCATCTGGTTAGCAGGCAAGTGTCTTAGCCACTCTGCTACCAGAGCTCCCATGACTGCATAGATTCATCAAATAGAGAATGTTTATAATGGAACATAAATTATACATAAAAAAGATATGGAAATTACAGAGTTGAAAACCACAATATATTTGAAATGTCAGAAAAACAGCATAACCAAAATTGGTGATACACAAATGTTCTTGTTCTTGTTGGGGGCCATCAAGTTGGCTCCAATTCATAGCAGCCCCATGTACAACAGATAACAGAAATGGATTACACCTCAACATAAAGAAAACAAAAATCTCACAATGGACCAATAAGTAGCATCACAATAAATAGAGAAAAGACTGAAGCTGTCAAAGACTTCATGTTACTTGGTTCTACAATCAACATCAATGGAATCAGCTGGCAAGATATCAGATGATGTATTGCATTTGCCAAATCTGCTGCAAAAGACCTGGTTCCAGTGAAGAAGAGCAAAGATGTCTCTTCAGAGAATAAGGTGTGCCTAACCCCAGCCATGGTATTTTCAATCATCTCATATGCATGTGAGAGCAGGACAATGAATAAGGAAGACTGAAGAAGAGTCAATGCTTTTGAGTTTTGGTGTTATGATTCACACCGTCGAATGCTTTTGTATAGCCAATAGGACCCAAGTAAACATCTTTGTAGTATTCTTCACTTTCAGCCACCACACATGTGTCAGTTTCTCCTACCTGGTGGCTTGTGTGCTGCTGTGAGACTGGAGGCTATGCCATTAGTATTTCAATACCAGTAGGGTCACCCATGTCGGACAGATTTCAGTGGAGCTTTCAGACTAAGACAGACTTGAGAAAAAAAAAGGGGGGGGCATACACTTCTCAAAGAAATTGCCAGTGAAAAATCTTATAAATAGTAGTGAAAGACTGTCTGATACTGTACTGAAAAATTTTGGAAATAGCCCTGAAACATTTTCTGATATAGTGCCAGATCATGAGCCCCTCAGTTTAGAAGACACTCAAAATATGACTGGGAAGGAGCTGCCTCCT
>NW_006922206.1:1064733-1069521 GCF_000298275.1 Orycteropus afer afer
TCTATCTCAATGAAGTTTAACCCCCCACCTTCAAATTGATTCTAACACATAATGACCCCAAAGGACAGGTTGGAATTGTCTCATAGGGTTTCCAAGGCTGTAAATATTTACAAAAGAAGACAGCCTCATTGTCCTCCCACTGATATGCTGATGGATTCAAATTGCTGACCTTTTAGTTAGCAGTTGAATGCCTAATCCACTGCACCACCATGCCTCCCTTACATAAAGACAGTCTTTATGGGGCAGCTCTTTTCTGTTCTATAAGTTGCTTGGAGTTGGAATTGACTCAATGGAAGTAGATTTGGTTTTTGGTTTTGGTGGTAGGTGTTTAAACAAAATGCGTATGTGTGCTGGTGGTTGAGCAGAGGTTTATTTTAGTGGGTGATTTGGGCAATAAAAGATAAAATTTAAATGTCCTTGTTGTATATTAGTTGAACTTGTATAAGCATTTTACAACCAAAATGTATTTATTTGTTGGTTACTGCAGAGCTTTTCATTTTTAATAAATTTCATTATAGTCTACTGTTCTCTTTGTTATGTAAACCATATTTTTGGACATCTAAGCATTGCTCATGAATGCTATGAATAATTTACATGCTGTCAAGACAAAGGAGTTTGCCTTTATGTTTTGACATTTTAACCTTAGCTCTGGATTCTTTCTGACTATAGATGATAAAAAGGGAGCTCTGGTGGCATAGTGCCTAAGGCATTTGACTGCTGACCAGAAGGCTGGCAGTTCAAACACACCAGCCACTCCCCAGAAGGAAGGTTGGGCAATCTACTTCTGTAGTGACATCGCTTCAGAACCCAAGAAGGGGTCACTATGAATTGAATATGACTCAATGGCAGTGAGGGGTTTTTTTTTTTTTTAATAGACAAGAAAGAAAAGTTTGAGAAACATGTGTATGAAAATATCTTCCTTCCAAATCTGATTCTCCCACAACTTTATTCCCATTTGATACTATTTCAATCTTTACCCATAGTTTCAAATACCAATGATCCCATTGATAAGGTCAAGTATTACTGACAAAAGCATTTGGTTATTTTACATTTACTAAGGATTAGAGCTAAAGTTTTGGGTTTCCATTCAGTTGGGTATAGTGAGATAGCACAATACATTTAGAATAACATTTGATGAGTCCCTTCTATGTGTCAAGCTTAGTAATTGGTTTGGATAATTTACAGATGGATAAGAGTTGCCTTCTATCTTGAAGGAGTAACTGCTACTATAAGTGAACTACATGTGGGTCCATAAATCTGTTTCAGTAAAAGCAAAACTACACATAATATCCAAGGAGAGGAGTTATAGATCGTGAGGTGGAGAGCTATGAGTCCAAGTAATAGAAGAGCTATGTGACACTCTGGGAAATTGGTTTGACCCAATGAAAACATATAGTATTCAAATGTGTGCTGTGATCTCATCAAAGTTTTGTTTTTATCACAGCACTTTGGTGGTAGAGTGAAAAAAATAGATTTTGTTTGTTTGTTTTTCTAGTTGGAGTATGTAGGGGAAACAAGGAAGGAGACATCAGTTACAATGCCATTTGTATCCTCCAGGCAAATGCTAATGAATATCAGCAAGGAGGCAGGGGCAAAGGTAATTGTGGTTATTAGTTGCTAACCAGTCAAATCTGGCACATAGTGACCCCTTGAGTGGAGAGTAGAACTGTGTTCTATAGGGTTTTCAAGGCTGTGACTTGTCAGAACTAGATTTCCATGCTTGTCTTCTGAGACATCTATGGATGGATTCAAATCACCAACTTTCTGGTTACTAGCTGAATACTTCAACCTTTGTGACATTCAGGAATTCCTTTGGTACTAAGGGGGCTGAGGAAGAACATAAAATTGTTAAATGTGTATGAGGTTACATCAACAGTCTTTGGTTAGAGGGAATAAAGTTGAAATTGAAGAAAATAAATGAGTCCAGATTACTTGAGAGGGGATTAGTATGGTGCTGTGTGGACTGGGAGGTCATCAACTGCTGGAGGAAAATGGGAGTGATAGGGTGGCAAGCTAGAGGGAGAAGTCACGTTTATTTCCAGGCAAGATTAGTTTGGAATGACTGTGAAATTCTTAGTTTATGCTTCTCTGCAGTTATATTTAAACTTAGTGAAAATTTATATTTAACAAAATTTGAAGAAAATATAACATAAAGATGACAAATTATGTTTTCATCAAAAAGTGCATAATAGAGATAAGAATAAGACAACTGAATATTACCAGTAGCAATAACTATTGGTTACAGGCTGTGTGTGTGTGCTCCTAGGATTCAATTTCATTCTCTGAGATACCTAATCAAAAAAGTAAAATCTTACCCAAATAGCTAACTTTTTATTGTGGTGGAAATATGTATAACAAAACATATAACATCTCAACAATTTTTACATGTACAATTCAGTAACATTGATTACAATCTTCCTGTGGTGCAATGATAATCACTAGCCTATTCCAAATCATTCCACTACCATTGTCATGAGCTTAATGCACCTTGAGCTTCTCATATAACCTTTCATGTTGCTGTTACCAATTTGATCTTGCATTTTGTAACTGTTATATGTGATCAAAATCTTATACAGATAAGTATCTAAAAGTGCATGTCATGTGTGCTGTCAAGTTGGTCTTGACCCATAGTAACACTGTATGACTCATAGTAAGCCTATATGACAGAACTCAGGAGAAGGAAGTGGAAAGGAGAAAGGGACCAATGGCTGGAACAGGTAAGGGGGAGAGCCCCCAGGCAGAAAGCAGGCAGGAGTCAGGGACTGATGGCCGGAACAGGTAGGGGAAGGCCAGGAAGTGAGCTATGGAACAGCTAAGTGAGATGAACTTGTCTGTAAGGTTGTTATACTGTGGTGGCTTGCATGTTGCTTTGAGGTTGGATACTGTGCCATTGGTGTTTCAAATGCTAGCAATGTTTCACATGGTAGACAGGTTTCAGTGAAACTTCCAGGCTGAGACAGACTCAGAAGGAAGAGGCCATACACTTCTCAAAGAACTGACCCATGTAAAGTTATTGAATAGCAGTGAAACACTGTCTGATATATTACTGGGCAACTTTATGAATAGTCCTGAAACATTGGCCACTACAGTACCAGAGATGAGCCACTCAGGATGGAAGACACTCAAAATACAACTGGGAAAGAGCTGCCTCCTCAGAGTAGAGCCAACATTAACCATATGGATAAAGTAGAGCTTTTGGGACGTCCATTTGCTGACATGGCATGACTTAAAATGAGAATAAACAGCTGCAAATATCCTTTAAAAATAAAAGTATGGAATGTATGAAGTATGAAACTGGGAAAATTTCAAGTTGTCAAAAATGAAATGGAACCTCTAAAGATTAATATCATAGGCATTAGTGAGCTGAAAAGGACTACTTTTGGCCATTTTGAATCAGAGAACTATATGATCTACTATGCTGGGAATGACAAATTGAAGAGAAATGACATGGCACTTATGTCATTTCACATTCACAAAGAATGTTTAAAGATCTATCCTGAAGTACAATGTTGTCAGTGATAGGATAATATCTATATGCCTACAAGGAAAACCAGTTAATACTACTATTATTCAAAGCTACACACCAACCACCAAAATCAAACATGAGGAAGTTGAAGATTTTTGCCAACTTCTGCAATCTGAAATTGACCAAACATGCAATTAAGATGTCTGCTTATTGCTGATGATTAGAATGCAAAAGTTGTAAACACAGAAGAATCATGGGTAGTTGGAAAATACGGCCTTGATGATAGAAATACCACTGCACATCACATGATAGAATTTTGTGAGACCAATGACTTATTCATTACAAATAACTTTTTTCAACAACACAAATGGTGGCTATACAAGTGGACTTCAGCAGATCGAGTACATGGGAACCAGACTGATTACATCTGTGTCAAGAGGCGATGGAGAAGCTTGATATCTTCAGTCAAAACAAGACCAGGAGCTGATTGTAGAACAGACCATCAACTGCTCATACGCAAGTTCAAATTGAAACTTAAGACAATTAAAAGAAGTCCATGAAAGCCAAAATATGATCTTGATTATATCCCTCCTGAATTTGGAGACCATCTCAAGGATAGATTTGATGCACTGAAGACCAATGACCAAAAACCAGAGCAACTGTGTGATGACGTAAAGAACATCATCCAGGATAAAAGCAAAAGGTCATTAAAAAGACAGGAAATGAAGAAAAGATCAATATGGATGTCAGAAGAGACTCTGACTTGCCCTTGACTGGTGAATAGCTAAAGCAAATGGAAGAAATGACAAGATAAAGAGTTGAACAGAAGATTTCAAAAAGCAGCTCAAGAAGACAAGCAAATTACTATAATGAAATATTCAAAGACATGGAGTTGGAAAGCCAAAAAGAAAGAACACACTCTGCATTTGGCAAGATTAAAGATTTGAAGAAAAAGTTTAAGCCTCAAGTTAAAATATTGAAAGATTCTATGGGCAATATATTGAATGATGCAGGAAATATCAAGAGTAGATGGAAGGAATACACAGAGTGACAGTACCAAAAATAATTGATCGATATTCATCCATTTCAGGAGGTGGCATATGATGAAGTTCCCATGGTTTTGATGGAAGAAGTCGAAACTTCACTGAGAGAAGTGATGAAAAACAAGTATTCAGGAATTGACAGAATATCCATTGAGATGTCTCAACAAACAGATGCCCTGTTGGAGGCACTCACTCAATTATGACAAGAGATTTGGAAGACAGCTACCTGGCCAACTGACTGGAAGAGATCCATATTTGTACCCATTCCAAAGAAAGGTG
>NW_006922206.1:1070291-1071206 GCF_000298275.1 Orycteropus afer afer
GGAGAAAAGATTGAAGTTGTCAAAGACTTCATATTACTTGGTTCTATAATCAACACTAATGGAAGCAGCAGTTAAGATATCAGACAACATATTGGGAAAATCTGCTTCAAAAGATTTCTTTCAAGTGCTGAAGTCCAAAGATGTCTCCTTGGAGACTAAGGTGCACCTGACACAAGCCATGGAATTTTCCATCACCTCCTATGCATATGAGAGCTGGACAATTAATAAGGAAGACCAATGAAAAGTTGATGCTTTTGCATTGTGGTATTGGTGAAGAATGCTGAAAGTACCATGGACTGCTTAAAGAACTAACTAATCTGTCCTGGAAGAAATGCAGGTGGACTGCTCCTTGGAAGTGAGAATGGCCAGGTTCTGTCTTATCTAATTTGATCATGTTGTCAGAAGGGACCATTCCCTGGAGAAGGATATCATTCTTCGTAAAGTGGAGGGTCAATGAAAGAGAGCAAGGCCTTCCACAAGATGGATTGACAGTGGCTACAATGATGGGTTTGGACATAGCAAGGATCATGGGGCTGGCACAGGACTGGACAGTTTTTCATTCTGCTGTGCCTACGGTCACTATCAGTTGGAGATGACTCGATGGCACCTAACAACAACAATAACTTTATATGACATCAAGAAGCTAGAACAATGTCAAGAACATCATCCATGAAGAAAGCAAAAGGTCATTAAAAAGACAGGAAAGGAAGAAAAGACCAAAATAGGTGTCAGAAGAGATTTGTCTTTGAACAGAAGGTAGCTAAAGCAAATGGAAGAAGTGACAAGATAAAAAGAGCTGAACAGAGATTGTGGAAGATGGCGGACTAGATAGAAGGACTGCACAGACCCTCTTCAACAAAGAAAAGGGAAACCAATTGACACAGACACAGAAGTTAATCTTGGACCCCTGAGCCT
>NW_006922206.1:1096944-1098298 GCF_000298275.1 Orycteropus afer afer
AAAAAAAAAAAGAAAAGAAAATAGCAGGAATCTACAGATTACATTAAGAGGATTAGTTATACAGTTAAATAGATATCCGTTAGTATGTAGCAATTATTAATATACAATCTTCCAATTAAACAGTTTCTTATCAAATTAAAAGGAGTGTTTTTCTCCCAATCACAAACAAAGAAAGAAACTAGGGATAATTATCATGTATCCCGTTGCTGTCCGGCTGATTCCAACTCATAGCGCCCCTAGAGGACAAAGCAGAACTGCCCATACGGTTCCCAAGGCTGCACGTCTCTACAGAGGCTGACTGCCACTTCCTTCTCCAGGGAGAAGCTTCTGGGTTCAAACCAACAACCTTTGGATTAGCAGCCAATCACCTAAGCCCTGCACCACCAGGGCTCCTTGATTATTGTGTGTCTAAAAAGAAAATAGACGATGGAAGTGTGAATGCTAATAATTAGGAGTTTTTTCACACACCTGAACAACAGTTTTGAGGTTGGTGGCAACACTGTGTGAGGTAACATGCCCTCTTTCTGTACTTACTCACACAGACTTGCAGAGATGAGTGAAAGAAAGAGGAGAAACTCGGCTTAACATTGGTGGCTTCCATAGCTCAGGTACTGAAACAGCCACATTGAAAATCAAGGCTATCTAGTTATGGAAAACACCTGTACTGAGTACATAAACCTGCAGATGTACAAATATTATAGGAAGTAAAACCTGGAGAGAGAAAAGCCTTTTGAAATAATAAGAACATTCTAAGACACACCAACAGTTGCGATGTTTGCTTCAACAGACATTTTCTGTTGGCACCAAAGATATTCAATATGAAAATAATAATTTCAACTGTATGGTTCTTAAGGGTTAGCCTTTAACCAAACTCAAACCAAAGCCCTGGCTGTCTAGTTGATTCTGGCTCATAGCATCCCTATACCACTGAGTAGGAGCTCTCCATGGAGTTCCAAGGCTGTCTTGTTTATGGAAGCAGAGCCCAAACCAAATCCACTGCCATGGAATCAGTGCCACCTCACAGCATCCCCAGAGGACAGTGTAGAATGGCCCTATAGCGTTTCCAAGGTGTAATCTTTACAAGAGAAGACTGCCTCATCTTTCTTCCATGGAGCTGCCTGTGGTTTCAAACCATGCACATTTCCATTGACAGTCAAGCCTTTATCCCCTGTCTTACCAGCCATTGCTAATATGACACTGCTAGAGCTCTGGTAGCATAGTGCCTAAGGCACTTGCCTGCTAACCAGAAGGCTGGTGGTTCAAACCTACCAGCCACTCCTCGGAAGGAAGGTTGGGCAATCCTACTTCCGTAGTGATACTGCCTCGGAAACCCAAGGAGGGGTCGCTATGAGTC
>NW_006922206.1:1098398-1108820 GCF_000298275.1 Orycteropus afer afer
GGTTCAAACCCACCAGCCACTCCTCAGAAGGACGGTTGGGCAATCCTACTTCTGTAGTGATACTGCCTCGGAAACCCAAGGAGGGGTCGCTATGAGTCAGGGCAGACTCAATGGCAAACAACAACAACACAACAACAGCTCTTATAGGCATTTCCCAATTTCATTCTCAAAGTTGTGTATGATGAGACGTATTTGCACAGACTTTGAGTCATGCAAAAAGAAACAACGGGGCATTCTTCCTGCTTGGCGCACAGACCCACACAGAGACCATTTCTCCTTCTTCCTTTCCTTCCAGGAGGGAGATTTGCAAATGTGTGTATCCGTGTGCTGAGCCTCAACTCCAGAGAATCTTGAGAGCATTCCGGAAGGCTGTGCTGATGGGGAGATTACCTGGAAGTACAAATGCTTTTGAGATACGGCTTTAAATAAGCACATGGTTAACTGTGTTAATTCCCAAGAAATATTGCTGTTGTTTTTTGTAACACCAAAAGGCTCAAGCCAGGTCGGCACGACTGTATTTCTGAACAAGGTGTGCTTGTTCTAGCAAGGATATACCAATAATTCAAGGTAATCAGCAGAGTCCATTACAGGAGAAAATCTGAACCAACAAGCTGTACAAACAGAATAGCAATCAGAAGATTTAATGCATTTCTGATGTACATTTAAGGCACTGACACTGGGCCACAGATGTACATGTGTTGTGCTTTATATTGCTAAGATATGGCCTGCAAGAACCTATTACAGCATATCATCATCCACCCCTGGTGGGGCTGGGAAAGGAAAAATTCCATCACACATTACTCTTGCACATGCATTAGAGAAACAAATTGTACTCGGAATTGAAAAGTCACAGGCTTATTCTGTCTTAATAAATTCCTGCCAAAAGGCTAAGTGTAGGATGAGAAATACTTCCCAAATGTTGTTACTGTCTTATCATCTTTGACATCTCAGGGGCCGTTCCAAGGGGCGTCAGATAGCAGAGCAGAGTTCTCACAAGAAATTCTTGTTTTCCTTTTTTCAACTGGCTCTTGATTTCGTGTAGCCATTCTGAGTTGCCTGTCTTTGATAGATAAACATCCTTATTGATAAAAGACAAGGATTCTTTTAAATAAGATCTTTGAGACTGGGCTATTCCCATTTGTTAATACAGACAGATAGTTTTTAAAATTAGAGATGCTGATCGTTCTTTGAAATTTTCCATCAAGTTAATTGGAGGGATTTCATGATCTGTGAGAATAGGTTAATAATGGAAAAGTCAAAGAGCAAACTGTGATGTTGTGGAGGACCAACTCCGAATCTTAATAATCTTCTAGTTGACACCCTGGAGTCGGAGGCAAGACACATTTCTAAGCCTTCATTTTCTCAACTACAAAAGAGAGACTTCCCAGAATAAGATCCCTTGTTTCAGGATACCCACAACCTTGGGTGAGGTGAAGTGCTACCTTAGAGTCTCCCAGCTGTTCTATGGTCAAAGGTGATTGTGAACGTCACCTTTTGATTGGTCACTTTTCTGGTTCCTGCAGCACATTTTTACTTCCTGGTGCCTCAGTGCAAACCCATTTTTCCTTTTATTTGTATATGAAGTCTCACAAGAAATATTACATCTGTACCAACTTTCCCTAAGAACTATGCTTGACACAAGTGGTACAAAGGCAAACAAGATAGACAATTCTTGCCCTGTTTCATGATTATTAGTTGTTGTAGAGTTGACTCCAACTCATGGAGACCCTCTATGTGCACAGTAGAATTTTTCTGAAGGGTTTTGAAGGGTATGACCTTTCAGAATGCAATCATCAATACTTTCTTCCAAGGTGCCTCAGTGTTGGTTCAAACTGATAACCTTTGGCTAGTAATCACTTAACCATTTGTGTCACCTAGGAAAATTATTCTTGCCCAGTGTATCCTAAAACAATTGTAAGAAGGAAGACCCGAATTGATAAACAAAAGACTTAGATAGAATTAATTATATGAGAATTCTGTGTCTTGGAATGACTTTTATTCTTAATTATTATCAAAAAGTCTGAATTCACATTTATAAGCTTCATCTTTGTTGATCAACATTTTTAGGAGAAATGATTGCTTGATGATGCCTGACTCTAAAAATGGCAGTGGTAAAGAGAAAAAGTGTTTTGGACTTCAAAATTAAGTTGTTTATTACTCCAATATTATTTAATAAAGAACTTTCCAAGTGGAAGGGAAAATTAATAGCATGTTAGATATTTCTGAGACAACATGTATGAAAAATGATGTGTGAAAAATATTTATTAGTGACTAAAACACTCCCATATGGAGAAGGCATGTGAAATATGGTAGTTAGTACGACATGAATCTAAAAATACCAGTAATGACAAAGGAATAGCATTGCTTTAGAGTGAAATGTTCAAGGGCAGCTGTAATACTCTCTGACCAGTAAGATGCACATTGGTCTGCTCACACCAGCTTGAGCTAAAACATCTGCTTAGGTTTTCATCCCTTTAGAAGGAAACTGCTTCTTCCCATGGCCTCTCACCTTGCTTGGAGTGGGATATGACTTCAGCTTCGAATGTACAGACACTCTAGCGAGAAGGACTTCCTTGACTCCATATTCTCTACTCTGCTAAGGATTTGTTCCTGGGGTGTGATTTGGGCTACAGGGAAGCCTGACAATCACATTGGCTTCAGCAAACTCCTCAGTGTCTTTATAGCTTGAAGTTGTCCTATGATCTGAAGAACATTACTAGCATTTTATGAAACTATTATAGGCCAATGGGAGCTCTGGTGGTGTAGTGTTTAAAGCATTTGACTGCCAACCAGAAGGCTGATGGGTCAAACCCACCAGCCACTCCTTGAAAGGAAGACTGGGCAATCTCCTTCAGCAGAGATACTGCCTCAGAATCCCAAGGAGGGATTGCCATGAGTTGGAGTCAACTCAGCAACAGGGAGTTTGATTAGGTTTGGTTTGGAATGTGCAGAATGCCCCTCAAAATCAGAAAATAGTCAACCTTTACCAGAAAGGGCTTGCTCAGTTAGTGGAATCACAATAGCATAAATGTTTTAAATATGTGTCCGTGGCAGGAGTCCTTCTGGCATAATCAGTGAGGCATTTGCCCACTAGCAAGGTCAATGGTTCAAACCCACCCACTCCTCTGCGAGAAGAAGATGAGCCAATCTAGTTCTGTAAAGATTTACAGCCTTGGAAACCAATGAGGGTCGCTATGAGTCAGAATAGACTCAATGGCAATGGGTTTACTGTCCATGAGGGGAAAAAAAAGGATCTTTTTGATCCTCTTTTTATTTCAATATGTGATAATTCCTTAATGCCGATGTTCTTAGATGTAGACAAACACAGATTTAAAGAATTGCTACTGTTTATGCTAATTACTGTAGTGCTCATAATAAATACAAGCCTGTTTCAACTCTGAAAGAAACAGTGGTACGGATTACTATTCCTCACTATTGTATAAAGACAACAAAATAGCAGCTAAGAATTAGTTGAAGCCACTGTAAGCTAAAATCGATCTTCCGAGGTGCATGAAGTTCACAACAAACCTAAGGCTTTCCTTTTTACCACTGAAATATATTTTGGAGTCAGGCTTCCAGGCAGGGTGCTATTTTAATATCCCTTTGATAGGAAGGGAATACCCTCCCAAGAAAGAAAGTAAAATATTAAGCAATTTCAGTAAGCTTATTTTAGTTGGCTTTCCCAGAATAATAATCATGACATGGAAACACAAAGACTAAGGCAGTTCACCTGTGATATTTTCCACTTTAAAAAGCTTTGACTGGAGCCCACTTAGAAGGAAGTCTTTCTTATCTAAGCTGTTTTTGGCAAAGCTACAGAAAAAACTGCAGTCAGCAGGAAGTGAAGATCACCGCTCACATTTCTTTTGTAATATATTCTGTGTTGTCATTTATTTAAACCCTAGCTGTATTATTGCATTCACTTTTCAGATGTGTTTGTTGCCCAATGTCCCACCATCAGGAAGTGGTAGTCATAATAGACTAGGCTATGCTTCAGTAACAAACAACTCTGAGGTAGCCTACTCTACCAGGGATGTGAGGACATTCCACATAGGCAGCTCCCTCCCAAGTGTTGGCTCAGGAATTGAGGCTACTCCCAAATGGAAACTCTAACTTGTCGGAGCCCTTTGCTTCCAGCCTAGTGGATTGGGAGGTGAGAGTATAAAATGGAGGATGGATAAGGTACTCATATTCTTAATTGTAATGACCTCAGGATGACCCATCACTTTCACTAGTTGTCCACAGTCAAGAATTAGTGACACTACCCTATTTAGACGCTGCTTCTTGTTATTTGCCATGAGGTCAGCACCTGCCTCACTGTGACCTCAAGTGTAATGGGATCAGACTGCTGTGATTCATAGGGTTTTCATTGGCTTGTTTTCAGAACTAGATCGCCACACCTTTCTTCCTAGTCTGTCTTAATTTAGTTTGGAGACTCTCTGAAACATGTTCAATATCAAAGCAAAACTCAGTTCTCCACGGACAGACGAGCGGTGCTTATCTTGGGATGCATTTGCCAGGAATGGAATGTAGGTATTCAGCGTAAGGTAGGAGCTCTGGTGGCGTAGTGCCTAAGGCATTTGACTGCTAACCAGAAGGCTCGAGGTTCATACTCCCCAGCCACTCCTTGGAAGGAAGATGGGGCAATCTACTTCTACCGCTACCACCTCGAAAACCCAACGAGGGGTCACCATGAGTCAAATCCGACTTGAGGCAGTGAGTTACATTAGTATCCAGCACAGAAGGTGAGACGTCTACCCTTGAACCACCACTGCCCTCATTTACATGCCTCGGGGTTCAGAGAAGGTAAAAAAGCAAATGAATAAATGGTGTGTGGAGGGTGGAAATCCATTGTTCTCTGCCACAGAAACAAAATCTGAAAAGTTACACGAATTATGGAATGCCAATAATTTAAGGCGGATGTATGTTTGCTGGCCACCTCTATTACTTGCTCTGTCGAGGGAAATTTGTGTTTGGACCTTTAGCTGGCAGAAATGCACACCACTTGATGAGAGAGGCCAGAGGACTGATTCAGGTTTTCCCCGGCTACGGCAATTTCAAGAATGCCTCAGTACCACTGCGACCAATGAGGGACTCCTCTCAGCTCAGGGAAGTGTTGCTGGGGGTGGAAAGTGACTGTTTGTGCCACAAAGAATAGGATAAACAGCCAAAGGTGTGTGTATTGGCAGTTATGTGGAACTATTCTGAGTATGCCTTCTAGTTGCCACTGCAATGTTTTTCTGCCCCTAAATGGATAGAGCCATTGAAGGTTCCTAACAGGAAGCAAAGGCCTGGGAAAGCCATTAGCAGTTTCTTATTTGCAATTCATGTGACACTGTACTTGCCTTAAGGAATATCATCGACACAGGCCTGTTTGGTTTAAAATGTAACTCCCATGCTGGGTAGGCTTAGAATTTAGATCTCAGCTGGGCTTCTCTTGAATTTATTAACTTACAAATTGAAACACACTTAAAATAGTTTACTATCTTGCAGTAACAACTCCTTAACTTCTTCATTTCCATAAGTAGCATCTCTCTCCTTCGTGACCCCAGGCTTGGCATCTGGGGAGCCTCTGCCTTCTTTTCCCTTTGGCGCTCAGAATACCATCTGTTTACCAAACCCTGAGGATCATTTCTTCCATAGCAGAGCTCTGAATCCTCATATTCTCTTGGTTTCCAATATTAAACTGTAAATCCTACCACACTTTATGTCTCTCTCCACTGCTGATTGAAGTTAACATAATCTACACACCTCTATGAATTAGCATCATCAAGGGGCTTGTTGGTTTTATTACCGTTCCTCCCAAGTTCACAATAATTTGGGTTCAACATGGAGAAGACCTTGCAAAAAAGTCGAGTATTGATCCCCCTCAAAAAAAAATAACCAGAAGATATTTACGTGGATTGAAGGCATTTTGAGAGTCAGTTTTAGGGGCAGCTTAAGCCAGTCTAGAAGATTCAGAAAACCCCTAAATGAGAGAGTAAAATGCACATTTTTCTTGTCAATTGCTGGGGCTTTGATGTGTCTATATGCATTTGTAGAATTTAGTTTGCCAAATCTTTCAGATAAATTGCCTTACCCCATAATTAAACTCAAACCCTTCACTAAGTTTCACAGCTGATTTGACTCAGCCTCCTGGTTCTTCGTTGTTATTAATTCTATTCTTGTTTTCTAAGATCAAAGAAAGGTTTAGCACTGATGACCAAATGCATGGAGGCTTCCAACCGGCTGGCTGCCATAAGTCGCCTGCTAGCTGCCCTCTGTTGCCCACATACTCTGCCTTTCATTTAACCACATAGTCTAGGCTTGTCACTGACAAAGGAAGGTGATATGAGGTGCAATACACCAGCACAGGATGAGATACACATCAACACACAACCAAATGCACACCAATATACAGCTAGCTATATATCAACACACAACCAGGTATGTGCCAACACACAACAAAATACTCACCAACACACAACCAGAAAAACACCAACACACATCGGTCCATGCAAAAGGCTCCCACACATAAAAACAAATACAAAAAACGTAATTCAAAGGGTTTAAACCAGCCTTAAAATATTATCACATATATAGAAGGATAAAATTATTTCGCTTTCTGCAACAGACACAAAGGGAGACATATTTTACGGTCAGTGACTGGTCACAGGGCAGTTGAGTCTACAAGTAGCGAACATTAATAACAGGAGCAGAGGAATGAAAAGTAAATTGATTGTTAAGTACTCTGATAAGCCTCTTTAACACAGTTCTCAGAACTCGAAGCCCTTCTGCCTACAAATGGACAAGTAGAGAGTCATATGATTACAGCATCCACCTGCAAACCCCATTGTGCTACTAGATCTGTGTGTTTTACTGTAGGTCATGGCAGTTAATCACCAGAAAGCCTTAGGGCAGCCACATAGAGGCTTATTTATGGGCAAATCAAGAAACAGGAATACTGAACCGTGTCTGATTAGCTGCACTCATATGCTACTTGTGGCTAATTTCTGAGCTGCTTAACCCACAGGTGTTTGCTCTCACCAATAAATCACACTGTCCACCTCCTCTTTGCACTCTTGGTCCTACCATGCATACAGATAGCCTGTTTAAATGACAGGCAGGAAATAATTGATGGCCCCTTAAATCATTCCAGTGCTTAGTCAACTGGCTCTCCTCCCAAACATGTCTCACAATGTTCCCACTGCCCGGCTCGTTTCAGATGTTATTGTAACCCAAGCCTTTGGTGCCATTGCATGCAACCTTTCAAAGGTACAGAGTGTACATTTTCCCATTTGTATTTGTTTTACTTGTAGAGCCCACCCTTTGCATAAGACAGCACCATTAAAATTTCCACCACAGCAGGGCAGTGCCATGAAGTAGAACAGGATCCCAGTGACTTAGATGTGAAAGGAAATGCTCACTGGGAATTTAGCAACTAGGACCCTCCATTTACCTTTAATTTATGTTTTAAATTGAAGATGTTAATTAAATGGGTCACAAACCAAACAATATAAACACTAAATATTATGTGCAGGAAATGCTTAGTTTGCATATAATTTGATTCTCTAGACTAGTTCCTTGTTTTTAATCAAGTGATAGTTCAATATAAAAACCTGTGGCTAGGAAAATATATATTTCACCTATATTTACAGTGTTGGCTTATATTTGAAGCAGAGGAGAATGTAGGAGTTGGTCAGAGATATATTTTATTCTTTCAAACTCTGGCAAAGTAAACTACTGAGAAAAAGGATCAACCCATGGGTAATGAAATATAACTAAAAATTATATCTGATGAAATAGTAATGAAAAGGAAAGGATGCGGTGTCATTATATTAGGAGAAATGTATCAATAAGTTAAATGCAACAGAGGAACGATGAAAGAATTCCTCAACTGTCATTGTCCCTAAAGGAGGAAAATAAATGTTTCGAATACTTTGTTACTTTTAGAAGTTTTACATGCCCCAATCATTGATTATATGGTGGGAAATACACTCATCTATTTGCTACTTTTTGGGTTTTCTAATTTAATTCAAGTAACTAAATATATAGCCAACATTATAGTTATAAAAACAGAGTTAATTTACAGAATTTTACTTCCAACTAAGGTGGAGAAACAGGAACGGAACCAGATTTTTTCCCTCTTGTTGTTCTTGTTATGTGCCGTCGAGTCAAACCCGACTCATAGCGACCCCTCCTTGGGTTTCCGAGGCAGTATCACTACGGAAGTAGGATTGCCCAACCTTCCTTCCGAGGAGTGGCTGGTGGGTTTGAACCGCCAGCAGTCTGGTTAGCAGGCAAGTGTCTTAGCCACTATGCTACCAGAGCTCCCTTTTCCCTCTTAGCTAAAACGAAAAGGACAAACTATATGACATAATGATTTTAAGGCAGTGGGCATCAGTCAAAGAAGGCAATTGTTTTAATATATGGGGCGGGGGCGAAACTGATGGGCCATATGATTTCTTTACCCTACTGCCTCACGACAGTCTTTTGGGTAGAATGAAGGGAGAGGAATCCCAGAGGGCTCCCTGAGTTGAAGATCTAGTTGAACATCTGTGGGGATCAAGATGGGTACATCTTTTCAGAACAGAGTTCCAGGTATAAGAGAGCTTCACAGAGATGATGTCCTGAAGATACGTAGAAGGTCTTGTCAGAGCATCCAACTGAATTCTGCTCAATATATGTGGGTGAGGGGACTACGCAAGCCTGGGGACAAAACCAACAGTAATGATTAGAGGCAATCCCATTAAAGACTCTACCCGGTAGTGGAGCAGTTCCTGCTTTCACCAATGAGACTGGACAAACTCACGATCCATAAGCATAGGGTAGCATCCATGGGAAGGGCTCATCTCAGTAGAGGGGAATAATTACCACAGACTGAATGCTCATCCAGTCCAAACCCGCAAACTCTTTAAACTGATACCTGAGGAGATAAAACTGCTTTCAAGTAACACAGCTGTTCCTCAGTACAAACACCAACAATATTTGTAGTAAAAAAAAAAAAAAAAAAATGCAGCAGCTCAACAAGTAAAATGGAAAATGTCCTCAAGATCCAGTCAGGCATTACCACACATACAAGGAAGCAGGGACAAATGACCCATAATGAATGGAAAAAATAACCAGAAAGGACCAGAACTTACACAGGTTCAGAATCAGCAGACAGAGATTTTAAAAGTGTGACAATTACGTTCCATATGGTTGAAGAGTTAAGTAGAGAAAAGTAAGATATAAAGAACAGAGATTGAAATTTGAGAGATAAAGTCTAAAAATGTATGTGATTTAAATGGTAGAGGATGGGATAAATTTCAAATTAGATATTACAGAAGAAAGATTTTTAAGCTTGAAGGCATAGAAAAAGAAAGAGAAACATGTTAAAAATGAAAAGTTCACTAGCAAGCTTCAGGACAATGTGAATTGAACCAAAATACATGAAATAGAAGATCCGGAAAGGGGTGCAGGGTTGGAAAAAGCTGTGGAAGTAATAATGATAGATGTCTTTTTTTTTTTTTTTTTTTTAATTGGGTGAATATCATGTAAACCAGCAGATCCAAGGAATTCCGCAAAGTGCAGAGTATAAGAACCATGGTGAGCTGAGAGCCCTACATGAAGACGTATCATAATTCATTTGGATATTTAGACAATTTTCATTTAAAATTGCTAACACCTGCTCATAACACGACACTCTTAAAAGCAGTCAAAGAATAAAACATGTGCGCTGTGTAGAAGAACAAAGATAAGATGGACACAGATTTCTTGTTGAAAACTATACAAGTGAGAAGACAAGGAAAAACAGCTCAAAAAATAAATAAATAAAGCACAAAAACTGTTAATAGACTAGACAGGGAAAGTATCCTTGCAAAGCGCTGGTGAAATAAAGACTTTTCAGACATACACCAAATGAAATCATTGATCACTGACAGATCTGCATTAAAATCAATGCTGAAAGGAATCCTCCAAGTAAAGGAAAACTATAGTAAAACTATTACTACATACATCCATATAAAGGCACCAGAAATGGAAAATAACTGGGTGTTCATTGTTATTATTATATGTATCTTGTTAAAAGGCAACTGATTGTTTATATGGTACAATAATAAGCTAGATGTTTATAACATTGGTAAATATCAACCATATAACAACAATAGCACAAAAAGTCAGGACATAAGAAAAGAAAGCTTGTAATTGTGGGGCTTTTTTACCACTTAAAGACCGGTGCAATATTATCAAAATTAAAGATACAAACTATCAACTCTAAAACACCATTAAAATAGCAAAATATAAGATTATATTTATCAAGAAAAAAGGAAATAAATCAAATTATAAACAATACTGAATTATTCCAAATAAAGACAATAAAAGAGTCAAAGAAAAAGTGGGCTAAATAGAAAACAAATATCAAAACAACAGACAAAAATCTAATTATGTAAAAAAAAAAAAAAA
>NW_006922206.1:1109315-1133811 GCF_000298275.1 Orycteropus afer afer
GAAGGAAGATGGGGCAATCTACTTCCATAGTGATACTGCCTTGGAAACCCAAGGAGGGGTCGCTATGAGTCAGGTCTGACTCGATGGCACATAACAACAACAACAACAATGAATAGAAGAACTCAAGCTCTCTTCAAGCAGCAATGATGTGTTCCCTTTTCTGACAAATCTTCACCACTCAATGAACCTACGGAGCAGAACTACAAAACACACCAGACGTGTTAGTAATTGTGGTGTTTGTCGTTGTTAGGCACCATCGAGATGGCTCCGACTCATAGTGATCCTGGGGACGACAGAAAGGAACCCTCCCCCCCAGTAACCACGGTATGGACTGATGATTCATTTATTCCCTCAGTAAACAGTGAATGAGGTATCTGGGGCACTCATTGTTGTAACTGTGAAGACTAAGCCATGGGTGAAACAGATACTCCCTTCTAGTTGTTTATACTCTAACGGAGTAGCTTATGGTCTAGTCTATACCACTGGTTGCAAGAAAACATAAAATATAAAGGCAATACAATCCACTCAGAGAAATGCAGTTCAGAGTAGGAAAACTGACACAAACAACAAATGATGTCATAGATATGTTGTTGCTGTTGTTATGTGCCATCAAGTCAGACCCAACCCATAGCGAGCCCTCCTTGGGTTTCCGAGGCAGTATCACTACGGAAGTAGATTGCCCCATCTTCCTTCTGAGGTAATAGACATAATGATAGAATTATGCTCAAGATACAGAAATATACATTCTTTATTTAAGAATAATCACGACAACTTCTCATAAGGGAGGTAAATATGTTAAGCGTTAAGTAATGAGGACAATTTTACCAGCAAGATACAAAAGAGAGCACCATATTTTACAGAAAGAATGTTGTTGTTGTCATTGTTGTTATGTGCCGTCAAGTCGGACTCGACTCATAGCTACCACTCCTTGGGTTTCCGAGGCAGTATCACTATAGAAGTAGATTGCCCAACCTTCCTTCCGAGGAGTGGCTGGTGGGTTTGAACCGCCAGCCTTCTGGTTAGCAGTCAAGTGCCTTAGGCACTATGCTACCAGGGCTCCTATAGAAAGAATAGCTTGTGCAAAAATAGGAGACATGAGAGTGCCTGGTCTCATGGTTAATTTTGTGTCAATTTGGCTGGAAAGCAGTGCCTAGTGGTTTGGCCAAACACTGATCTAGATGTTGATATGAATGCTTTTACATGGGATTAACATTTGTATCAGTTGACTGTAAGTAAAGTGATTACTTTCCATAATGTGAAGGCACTCATCCAATCAGTTAGAGGCCTTCAGAGTAAAAACTGAAGTTTCCTGAGAGAGAAGAATTTTACCTCAAGATTAGAACGCTGAAATCCTGCAGGAACTCTCTGCCCATGACTTGCCCTGCTAGTTACAAACACAAGACTTTCAGGGTGTCCAGCCTGTCCCCTGCCCTACAGATTTTAGATTGCCAGTCCACTCAGTTGGGTAAGCCAATTCCTTAAAATAAAACTAAGTGGGTAGATAGATACATAGACGGATGGATGGATGGATGGATGGATGGATGTTCTGTAATGATATAGTTATTTCATTTTGTAATCTCATGTGGTCATTTTCCATTTTTACATGATGCCAGTTTTTGCATGACCACCTAGGGTTAGAACCTAATCATGTCAATAAGGGAGAAGAGGGTGTATGCATGTATGCATGTATGTATATTTGTTTATGCATATATATGCTTCTCTATCTATCTATCATCTATCATTTATCAAGAGTGAAACCTGCGAGAGTTGAAACACTACAGGACTGCCTTGTTTTTCAGGGTCTTACTTCTACCTTTGACAGGGTAGTCTTATCACTTTTCTATCACTCTCTACTAGTGGAAAATATTTGAGTTTTCCTTCTCTTAAAGGTTTCTAACTTACACAGATTCTGGTTTTCCCAGGTTTTATTGGATATACTAATAACTCTATTTATCTGAAGAACACTAACTAATACACTTATTATACTGTAACTGGATGTAATAAGCTTTATCTTTTCCCTCCATCTTCATAGTCAACCCATTTCTTTTCCTTATAGTAGTAATTGTTTTAGTGGAGGTCTTCCTAGCTCCAGGTCAGTGTCCTTTGTCTGAGAAACACCTTCTGATTCAGAAGGGAAGCCCTGTGGCAGATGTCTTTATATAAAACCATTCTCCAGCCTATAGCTGAATGACCTGGAATTGAACACCTGACCAAATTGGAACAGTGAGATTCTTCCTTCTCAGAATCTGTAATTGGGGCTCAGAAGCATCCACTCAGTTTTGTGATGTAACTGTAAGTGTGTAACATGAAGTTATGGGATGGGGGTGACCATAAATCACCACATGAACAGAGAAGCAGTATGTGGAATGAATGGCATGGACTTACAAGGGAAGCAGGAAGACATGTAGGATGATTATATTCTTGATTCTTGAGGAGTTTCTAGTCTTAGTAAGTACACCTTTAATGAGACCCATTGTATGCATTTCCTGGCTCTCTTGTAGTAAAAGCTCTATTTTTATCCACTTAGGTATAAAAATGGTTTCCACAAATTGATGCCAGTCTAAATTAATGCACAAGACTTCAGCATCTCTCATAGGTGTTCCTTTCCTTCAGTTCTCTCTCTTTAGCCTTAGATCTAAGTCAAACCACCTCCTGGAGAGTCAACTGGCATGATTCATGTTTTCTCAACTTTGCTTTAGTTAGATTTAAGTTCATCATCTTTTGATCCACACTCTGTCCTCATATTCTGCTTCCCGTACACAATGACTCACCATGTCTCATCAAGCCAAATAAATGACATTGGTGTGGTCCTGAATTCTTCCCTCCCTAACTCCTACATCATGTTCTGGCAACTCATTAACCTGGGAGGCTCCCTGACCATGTTTCATTGGCTGCCATGACTTCATTTATGCTCTTCCATCTCCCTGGACTCTCTGTGGCTGTTCATTCCTCTTTTATGCTTTGCATTCTTCTCTTGGCTACTTCCTACTCATCTTTAATGTTCAGAAATCACATTTTCTATGAAAACTCAATGGTCATGAGCCAAATTGACAGACTCCCTGGTGAACTCAATGTATAAAACATTGTGACAATATGCATAAGCTGGCAAGAGAAATGGCGGTAGGATACACAATACCAGCAGAAGGTCAGAGTGATAACTCCATGGGAACATGGTTGTAATGGCTGACCTTAGCAACTTAAACTCAGAAAAGAGGTGCAAGGCAAGCCGCGTTGGTTGTCTGAGCAAGCGTTCAGGAGGTTGGGAGCACTAGGTAGAAGATGAGCATTAAAAAGGGTGAAAGAGAAAGAAATGTGCGTTGACTGAAATGAAACAAGAGAGATGCAGGACAGTGGTTTAGATCAAGGTTAGTGCTTTTGGAGCTCTTAGGAAAATTTCTAACGCCCACTATTGTCATGGAAATGACAGGGACAAGTAGAGAGGAGAAGAAAATTGAGTCAGTGAAAGAGGTTGGGAAGTTCCACTCGTTTGTAAACCAAAAGCAGATCTATTGCCATCAAGTCAATTCTGACTCATAGTGATCCTATAGGAGAGAGTAGATCTATCTATAGGGTTTTCAAGGCCACATTCCTTATAGGAGAAGACTGTGACATTTTTCTCCAACAGAGCAGCTAGTAAGTTTGAACCACCAACCTTCTTGTTTAGCAGCCAACTGCTTTCACAAATATGCCATCAAGGCTTGTTGTTAATATATAGACTCTGCAATAGTCAGGGTTTCAGCTGAGGCCAGGGTGGCGACTGAACAAAGTTAAAGGAAAATGACAACCAGAGAAGTTGAGAATGCCAGAACTTGACCATGGCTGACTCTAGGTAATGGGGAAATAGCTGATTCCCCAAGGCCGCCGCATAGCTATTATACCATTTTCAGAGGTAGAAGAACACTTCTTTATTTATTCACTTTGAGAAAGAAGAAAAGTCCTATCAACTCAATAAAAATAACATAATAAAACATCTAATTCTTCCACCCTTGAGGATAGCATAGACCCATTGCCTCATTGTTTTTGTTTTGTTTTTGGTTGTGGAGGAAAATCTTCCTCTATCAGCCACTACCCACTCAGAATAACCCCAGTAGACACCAGTAAGTGACCTTCTGACTCAACCATTTTTCTTACTTCTTCATATTAATATCTGACAATCACGCCAAAACCAAGAAAAAAACAAAACTCACAACCATGGAGTTGGTTCCAACTTATAAAGAGCCTCACCAGGTTTCTGAAACAGTAAATCTTTACTAAGTAGATTACTCCATTTTTCTTATGCTGAGCTGCTGGTGTATTTGAACCACTAACCTTGTGGTTGGCACTCAAATGCCTTAGGCACTGTGCATTCAGAGCTCCTTATCTGAGCTGCCAATCATGCCAGTATTACACAATTATTAAATAACAGGATCTATTTTTTTCTAACAACTTCTTCTGTTATTGCTAAAACCAAGTCACTTTAATGACTAAGGTGCACCTGACCCAAGTCATGGTCTGTTTAATCATCTCATACATATGTGAAAGCTGGGTGGTGCAAAAATGAGGAATGAAGGAGAAATGACACATTGGAATCGTGTTGAATATACTATGGACTGCCAAAAGAATGAACACATCTTTCTAGGAAGAAGTACAGCCAGATGCTCCTTAGAAGCAAGAATTGTGAAACTTTGCTCAATTGGCATAACATACTACACAAAACATCATTCCACCTCCTACTTTGGTGAGTAGGGACTGGGATCTTAAAAGCTAGCAAGCTGCCATCTAGATGCAGCGATGGGTCTCTCCTCGTCCAAAGCAAAGAAGAATGAAGAAAACCAAAATTCATAGAAACAATTAGTCCTAGCAACTGGTACACCATCTGATCAGCAGCCTATACAACTACGAGACCAGAAGAACTAGATGGTGCCCGGCTACCACTGTCATCCACTTGGAAGGGGATCTATGTAGGAGATCCTTGATAGAGAGGAAGAAGAATGTGGAACAAAACTCAAAATCATTTGGAGAAAAAAAAAAAATATATGGGGACCAGGTTTGCTGGTCCAGTAGAACCTGGTGGAACCACTGAGACTATGGCCCCTAGCTGCCTTCAGGTCTGGAATTGAACCCACACCTGTGGCTTCCAGCCAAACAAAATACAGGCATATGAGTTGAACATTAACCTCAAGTAGATACACTCCTTGGAGAGAACAATCATGGGAGAAAGAAGGGCTGCTTATGCACAGGGAGACAGCTCAGAGGGCAGGAGTGTATGGAGGGAGGGACACTGGGAAGAGGTAACTATGGGGAAGAAGTGGGAGAGGAGGTGTTGCATTGTGGTAAACTGTGGTCAGTGACATGAGACAAAGTATAAGTGCACTGCTGTATGGAAAGTGAATTTGCTTGTAAATCTTCACCCAAATCACAATAACAACAACAACAAAAAGAATTGTGAGACTTTGTCTAGTTTATTTTGGGCATATAAAATCACCATGACTCAGAGTCGACTGGACTTTTGCCATTCCTTGGGAGTAGGTGCTGGTTATAGAGATTCATTTTAACCCTTTGATGTAGAGGACAGAAGAGTGAGTAGAAAGCATCAAGTCAGAGCAGAAGTGCATGGAGACCATCACTTTGAAAAGTACACCATATTGCAAGGTGACCTTGCTAAAATGATGACATATATCAGAATCAAGGGAGGAGTCCTTCCTGTGGACAGTCACAAGGCAGGATGTGGGGTGTAAGAACAGGAAGTGACCAAATACACGTGGGAGAGAGAAGATGTTCCATATCTCATGGTGCCCCTGAGTTGGTGGGTGTTTGGTGGTAGACACAAGGCATGTATCAATCCTCCTATCCCTCCAACTCTGCACAGGGGCTGGGTGAAGATGTTTATATGTTTCCATTACATTGACTTTAGATTTCTTTAGGCAAATAACTATGAAAAAGTCATCTGACAATTCAAAAAAGAAAAATGTGTGAGCTAACCCAGGAATGGCACACACAAGAGTTATTGTTCTGCTACCTCCCATTTAAGAAGCACAGACAATATGGGGCTACAGGGAAGTACATTACAGACAGGAAGGGTGGTTTCAGTGTGGGAATTAAAAGGGCACCTGCTAAATCTGTCAGAAGGCACTTTCAAGATGTAGCACCAAAGAATTATATCACAAAGGTCATTCAGAGAAATACGAGTGTCACAAAGTTAAGTACATCTAGGGAAGATCAGATAATAAGAAATCTTTTTTTTTTTTCAAAGCTAAAATGATAGATTGCAAAAATGGTAAAGTGAAGCACATGGCAGATATAAAGGGAAATCAAGACAAAAGGGAAAAATAAAATAGAAGGGTAATACAATAGAAGGGAAGCTGTAGAAATCATAAAAGAAATGCTTGGGAACAACAGTGAAACTTATTGAATAAACTAAAATTTATTCAGAACATTCAGATGGCAAGATTCAGAAAAATAACCCACGGAGTGGCATTCTGGCTGGTTGCAAGATGCTGTGAAGAATACATTTAAAAAAATTGTCATATGTTCTCCTAGAACGCCATATGAATAATTTAACAGGAATGCCAAGATTTATGAAAAGGGTATTATCAGAGAAATGTTAATGCCAGCCCCAAGAATTTGTTTTGTAGGTAATAGTGTGGTAATATTGCAAGCTTCTGTGTTTACCTTTATGCCAAAAAGAGGACAGAAATACATAAGAGACAACTTGGAATGTGCCATGCCATCTGTGATTTAATGTCATCATTACTTGGCACTCATTTTACATGCTAATCGAGCTGCTCTAGCATTGTCACCTGATCAACCAGTCCCTGCATTGTCTTGGGCCACCCAAGGGGTGTTTCTTGCCTGTCATCTCAGTGGGGACACCTCTGTCATTCCACAGTCATGGCTAGGATCACACTTTCTTGGAGCAGGAAAAGAAAGAACAGTAGCTTGACATCTATCCTAAGGGCCCATTGATATTCTCTTAGTCGTTTATAGAGAGAGCAGTCCAAAGACATGGTCCTGTGGACATTCTCTAAGCCCACTGAGCAGTCGGTGAGGTTGGTGAGCAGTTGGTGAGTAGTTACATTTGTTTTCTACAATAACAGTGCCAGACCATGTATCCAAAAGCAAAAACAGTTGTGGTTGAGTGGTTTCCAACACACGGTGTGACCCTATGCATGTTTGGGTACAACTGTGCCGTATAGAATTTTCAGTGGGTGTGATTTTTTGAATTAGAATGTCAGGTCTTTCTTCTGAAGCACCTCTGGGTGGATCCAAACCACCAAACTTTTGGTTACTAGCTGAATGCTTAACTGTTTGTGCCAGCCAGGGACTCAAGACCATGCATAAGTGGCATCTTATCACCCAGTCTGGTCAGCTTCTCAGAGTCACTGGGAGAAAGGCAAGTTATATACTGAACAGCTCTGGTAGCAATGGATAAGGCACTTAACTGCTAAATGGAAGGTCAGAAGTTCAAAGCCACCAGCTGCTCTGTGGAAGGCAGACATGGCGATCTATTTCCGTAATGATTTATAGCCTCAGAAACCCAATGGGAATCACTATGAGTCAGAAACGACTTGAGGGCAGTGAGTGAGTATACTGAACAGCATGAAGAGAAGGTTGAAATCAGATGTTTGACTTCTGCATCAATGCTTCTATCTTTCAAAAGGGTGATTCGTACCAGTTCTGGTTCCCTAGTGCTACTTTGACAAGAATATACCACAAATGGGCTGGCCTTAACAAACAGGAGTTTATTCTTACAATTTGGTGGCTTTAAGTCCAAGTTCAAAGTGCCAGGCTCTAGGGGCTGGGTAACAGCCCTTCAAGCTTGGGGTCCAGCTCTGCTGCCTGCTCCGGGCCCACTGGAGCTAGAGGCTTTTCTTCACTCAGACAGCTGCTGGCTGCTGAGGCTGAGAAGCCCAAGGTTGACAAGTAAAAAGGCACAATCCTGATGTTACCAAACCACACAGCACACCATTAACTTAAGTCCACTGTAAGTCCCAAGGTCAGCAGAGCATGGCAGACTGCTGAACAATGACACAGCTACATGCAGGGTCCAAGCATGCCATAAACTAGAGACCATTCCCCAAGGCTTCTGCTTATACTCAGGAAGCAGACCACATTCCCTAAGGCAGCTACTCAGCTGTTCCCAGTAGATTCCACCATGGAGTTAATTACCAGTCTCATCATGGGGAATACTACATCCAGCTGCCTAGCCACTCAACTGGTCCTAGCCAAGTTGACACACAAATTGAACTATCAAAATACCTTACATTCAGTTGCATAACATTCAAGTCCTAATTAGGAAAAGCATGAGCCAAGGTGCCTAAGTATGCAGCATGTGACATTGGACCATTCGATTCATCCTTTAGCAACCTTTTGCCCCAAGCTAATTTGGGCTTTGTCCACTGACACAAAGATAATTCAGTTTGTGGAAGGTTATGCAAGCAGTCATTGGACTTTATGGGACTGTTGACAGTCATCAACTGTACATAGAAGGAACACTGAATCAGTGGGGGAAATTGCTTATAATATTGAGCTGTTGATATTCTATTTTGAAAAATTGACATAAATTAGCTTTCTATGAATATCACCTGACACTGGCTGGACATAGCTCTGAAGATGAAAACTGTTCTTTCTCTTAAATAAATAAATGAATGAGGGAATGAATGAAGGGATGAATATCTGTTAAAGGAGAAACAGATCATTCTGTTTCCACAAAATCACATGCTATAAAATTAACCGACACCACTGAGTTTCCCCCGTATCACCCTCCACTGCATTCTGAAGACATTATTTGCAGATTGAATTCCTAGTGCTTTGGAAATAATTTTCTTATAAACACCATCAAATTTATTTAATAATGCTTGAACTATGTACATCTTCATTTAACATAAAAATAAAATGGACTAGATAGGATTCAATGATATATTAGAAGTGCTAATGAATAAATGAAATAAATAATTTCCAATAAAATCCATATTTTATCATAATACAGGGAGAACAAGTAAAATGTGTCAATTTTATGTTTACTGTTTGTCCTTTGGGAATGAGTTTATAGTAATTTTTCAGGTACTGTACACCTCACCTTAGAAAAGAGTTACACTGGTTTTCTATTAAGAAGAAATACAGTATTTTAGCAGATAAGGAAACACTTCCAAAGTATCTCATAATGTCTACAACAGTACAAAGTAATTATGTACAACTTTTATCACAGATGTTGCCTATAGAGGAAAAAGCAGTAAAAAAAATGGTCATTTCTTACTATATTTGTAAATTTTCGGATTGTCATTTCTTTTTTCTTCTTCCTTAAAATGAGCTGCGTGGAAGGCAGAGGACTCGGTCACTTATTCTGTGTCATGAGCTGCTATTTCACCTAGAAGGACACGTTTCCTATTCCCACAAGAGGAGCGAGGAAGAACTGAGAAACTACGTCATTTCCACAGTGATGAGAAAGGAAATCCTCTTTGATGGTCACGTTTGTTCCATTAAGTGTATTGAGGTTGCTGGTCTGTTAGATCAGAGGTGGCATCCTCTTTACTCAAGGCCATAGCATTGCAGCCCTTCTTCACACTGAGCCCTTTCTTTGCCCCTGAGTACTCTGGACAAGACAACCCAGTAGTAGGTCTGACACCTGGTAGTTGCCATAGTGATCATTGTGACGTTATTACATTGCTAAAAAATTCTGAAGAGCCACCCCATCAGGCCTCACCATTAGTGACTCAAGCCTCCAGGTCCCCTGTCAGCAACAATAAGATCCTTACTTCTCTACCTGACTCCACCTACTACTCCATGCTCCCTTCTGGCAAAGCTCCTACTGGGACAAGAATACATTATGAGCTCAATTTCTTGTTCTAACAAACATATGGCCAATTCTAGAAAGCTTTATCAAGGAGTGGCTTTTTTTTTTTCCCCTCACATCACTGGGAATCCTATGTGCCTGGCCCTATTTGAGCCCTCTATATACATTGATTTAATTCATCCTCTCAACAACCTCTTTTGGAAAAGAAGATTTGACTCCAAGGGAGACAGCCCTTTAGCTCTTTACTGCTGCTTGGGCTATTTATCTTCTCAAAACAAAAACTCAAACTCACTTCCAACAGTTTGACCCGACTCATAATGACCCCTCCTTGGGTTTCCAAGGTGTTATCTCTATGGAAGTAGATTGCCCAATCTTCCTTCTGAGGAGTGACTGATGGGTCTACTAATTAGCAGTCAAATTCCTTAGGCACTGTGCCACCAGAACACCCATTTATCTTCTAGTCTCTCTGAAGAACTACAGCTCCACTGAAATGAATGCCTTAGCCTTTTCTACTCTATGTCCTTATTATGTCCACAGGCAGGCCTCCTGACCTGTACTCCTCACTCACCGAAGGTTTCAGCCTCTTGCTTATTTTCTGTCCTACAGTCAGACTTCTGAAAATGTCAGCAGCCAAGTAGAAGGCAAGATTAACATCTCTGGTCGTCCGTGTTTCTATCTCACCATTTCCAGCATGCCTTCCCAGCTACTTCCCACCATGGTCACAATTCAGGACCATGACATTATTGATAACTGAACCACATTTCAAATTTCAAATCCAAAACCCCACTTTTGCTCAACACCTTCTGTCTTTCTAAGCTATATTTTACCTAACTAGGACATCTGTGCTGGTGGTTCAAACCCACCAGCCACTCCTTGGAAGGAAGGTTGGGCAATCTACTTCCATAGAGATACTGCCTTGGAAACACAAGCAGGGGTCACTATGAGTTGGATCCAACTCAACAGCAGTGAGAGTTTTAGAGGACATCTACTATGGATCCCAAGACTTAAAAATTGAAGCTTCAAAAATTTCATTCTACTTGGACCAAAAATCAATGCCCATAGAAGGAGAAGTCAAGAAATCAAATGACACATATTATTGGGAAAATCTGCTGTGAAAGACTTCTTTAAAGTTTGAAATAGCAAAGTTATCACACTCAGGTGTGCCTGATCAAAGGTGTGGTATTTTCAATTGCCTCATATATGTGTGTGAATAGTTGGATAACGGAAATGGAAGGCAGAAGAAGAATTAATATATTCAAATTATGGTGTTGGCAAAGACTATTGAATATACCATGGGCTTCCAGAAGAATGAGCAAATCAGTCCAAGAAGAAATACAACCGGAATGCTGCTTCAAAGCAAGGATGACAAAACTGCAGCTTGCACACTTTGGACATATCATCAGGAAAGACCAAGTTCTAGAAAGTCCATCATGACTGGTAAACAAGGAGATCAGCGAAAACAAGATTAGCACTCCATGAGGTGGAGTGATACAATAGTAACAATGGAGTTAAGTATCCACTGATCATAATGATTGCATAGGACTGGGCAAAGTTTTGTTCTGTTACAAATAAGGTCACCATAAGCTGGAGTCCGGAGCAAGGGTTGTCTCCAAGGGCTGTCAGTGGCATCTTATGCCTCAAGTGTGCTCATAAGACATGTCTAGACTCACAAAGTTGTAATTCATTTACAATTCCAATATTGTTGTTAGATGTCATTGACTTATAGTGATCCGTTGTTGTTGTTGTTGTTGTTGTGTGCCGTCAAGTTGGACCCGACTCATAGCAACCCCTCCTTGGATTTCCGAGGCAGTATCACTATGGAAGTAGATTGCCCCATCTTCCTTCCGAGGAGTGGATGGTGGATTTGAACCACCCGCCTTCTGGTTAGCAGGCAAGTGCCTTAGGCACTGCGCCACCAGAGCTCAGGGATCCTGTGTATAACATAAAAATACACTGTCCAGTCCTGTGCCATCCTCGGAATCATCACCACGTTGGACCCATCACCACAACCACTATGTCGATCCATCTCATTGGCGGCTTTCTCCCTTTTCACTGACCCTCTACTTTATCTAGTATGATGTTCTCCAGGGATTGGTCCCTTGTCACAACATGACCAAATTATAAGAAACAAAGTCTGACCATGCTAGCTTCTAAGGAGCATTCTGGCTATACCTCCTGCAGGACAGATTTCTTTATTCTTCTAGCAGTGCATGGTACATTATTCTTCACCGACACCACAATGCAAATGCATGAGTGCTTCTGACGCATTCATTTTTCAGCTCTCACATGCATTTGAGGCTATTGAAAGTACTACAGCTTGGTTCCAGTGCACTGTAGTCTCCAAAACAGCATCTTCCTTCTTAAACACTTTAAAGAAATCTTTTGCAAAAGATTTTCCCAATGCAATGTATCCTTTAATTTCTTGACTGCTGCTTCTAAGGGTGTTGTTTGTGAATCCAAACCAAAGGAAATGATTGAAAATTCAATCTTTTTCTCCATTTATCATGATGTTGTTTATTGGTCCAGTTGTGAGATTTTTTTTTTTCCCTGTTAAGATGTAATCCATACTGAAGGGTAGCCTTTCATCTTCATCAGTAATTGCTTCAAGTCTTCTTCACTTTCAGTAAGCAAGGTTATGTCATCTGCATATCTCTGGTTGTTAATGAGTCTGCCTCCAATCCTGATGCTACATTCTTCTTATAGTCCAGCATCTTGGATTATTTGCTGAGCATACAGATTGAATAAGTATGGTTAAAGGATACAACCCTGACTCACACCTTCCTGATTTCAAACCATGCAGTGGCATCTCTATGTGGTTTAAATATGTGATTTTTCCTCATTATGAGTGATGTTAGTTTGTTTCTTATGTTTGTATTTCCTTTCCTGTTATGTCTCTCTATATATTTTCTTATATTTCTTATATCCCCTTATTCTATTCAAATGACTGCCTATTGGCTTATGTACAGGTTCCTCATGAGCATAATTAAGTGTTCTGGAATTCCCATTCTTTAAAATGTTACTCATAATTTGTTGTGATCCCCGCAGTTGAATGTCTTTGCACAGTCAATAACACACAGGTAAACATCTTTCTGGTATTCTTGACAGTCAGCCAAGATCCTCTTGACATCAGCAATGGTATTCCTCATTCCATGCCTTCTTTGTATCTGGCTTGAATTTCTGGCAGTTCCCTGTCAGTGCACTGCTGCCATTATTTTTATAATTTTCTTCCAAAAAATTGGATCACCTTTCTCTGGAATGGGCACATACATAGATCTCTTTCAGTCGCTTGACCATGTAATTCTCTTCCAAATTTCTTGGCAAAAAGGAGTGAGTGCTTCCAGTGCTGCATTCATTTGTTCAAATATCTCAAGGGGTATTCTGTCAATTCCTGGAGCCTTGTTTTTTGCCAGTTCCTTCAGTGCAACTTGGATTTCCTTCTTCCCAAAAGCTATGGATAAGAATCTTTCTTCCTCACAATTGCAAGAAAAGAGGAGGCACCCAAATTTTCAGAGTTATATAGTACGACGGGCAGGATGTGGCACCTTGTGTGGTTTAAATATGTGCTTTTTCCTCATTATGAGTGAAGTTAGTATGTTTTTTATGTTTGTATTTCCTTTCCTATTATGTCTCTCTGTATATTTTTCTTATATTTTTATTGAGTTGTTGTTTGAAGAACTTTATTTTTAAATTAGGGAAATGATTACTTGTCATGTGATATACATTGCAAATAGGCCTTCTAGTTTGTTTTTTGTCTCTTGACTTTGTGCTTTTATTTTTTCTTTTTCTTTGTTGAGTCTTACAGAAGATTTTTATATGTGTACTCAAATTTAACAATATTGTCTTTGATGGCTTGTTGATTTCAGTCATATTTAGGCCTTCTCCTTTCCAAGATTGTAACAAAATTTGGCAATGTCTTCTGGTACTTGAATGACTTGTGTTGTATAAGTAAATATTTGAACCATTGGCATTTATCCTGGGGTGTGGTATAAGAATGAGTCTAATGACATTTTCATTGATCAATTCTGTTGTTTCATCATCCCTTAGTGATCAGTCAATCTCCCTCATTTTCTGATTTTAATTACCACATGGATCATATTCCAAATCCCACATTCCTTTCAGGCTATTCTCCTTGCCTATCTCTTCATGTGCCAGTACCACACTATTTTAATAATTGGGATCTTATGATGTGTTTTAAGATCTCATAGGGGAATTTATTTTCATTGCATCTCCCCTCAGATTATTTCTGAATCTTGTCTTCCCATATGAGTATTGGGGTCATCTGGCCTTATTCCTGCCAATATATCCATAGGTATCATTTACTGTGATGGTGTGAAAACTGGGTATTAATTTAGATATATAATATATCTTTGATTTTGACTATTGTTATTCAGGAACTTGTTATGTCTATTCATATGTCCAAGGTTCTTCAATAGTGTTTCATTTCTTTTTTTTTTTTTTGGACATGATCCAGGCAAGACAATTTATTTTAAAAGCCAAATCTCATCATTAGTATCACCAACTCAGAAATTTGCCTTCGATCTGTCATTTTTATTCATTATGTACTTTGGATTATTAATAGTTGAGCACTGATGTCACAGAATACTAAGGACATACTAGTTGGTAATTAAAAGTATTATTTATTTATTTATATTTTTTTATTGTGCTTTAGATGCAAATTTACAGAGCAGAGTTTGTTTTACATTCAACATTACATGTACATTTAGTTTCACTCCCTATTCACCATCCCCAACCCTAACCCATTGTCCTCCCCTCCCTGACCAGTAACATCCCCTGTGCCCCCATAGTTATGAGGGTGCATTTCCATAGAGTATGTGGGTGCATCACCCTGGGTTGAGTGTGTATGTCTTGTTTACTTTGGGCTGACAGTCAGCCCCTGGGGGTGAGCTCTATTCCAGGCCCAGAATGATTCCCAGGGCCTGGAATGAGTATTGGGGCTCTCACCAGACTCCATCTGACCAGTAATTCTGGTCACTAAGGAGTTTTGGATTTTGTTCCACGTTTTTCCTCCCACTCTATCCAGGATGTCCAGACTTGATCCTTTCCTGAGTGTTTGGCATTGGTAGCCAGGCACCATCTAGTTCTTCTGTTCTCGAGGGCCATCGTGTCTTAGGGCTAATTGCTTCCAAATGCCCTTGTTTTTTTTTTTTTTGTTTTCGCACCCTTCCTCGTTTCCAATAGGAGACCATTAGCTGCATCTTAGATGGCCACTTGAAAGCTTTTAAGACCCCAGTCACTACTCACCAATATAGGATGAGGAAGAAGACTTTTATGTATTCTGTTGTGCCAATTGAGTGTGGTGTCCCCCAATACTATGGTCCTGAGTTGTAGATCCAGTGGATCAATCTCCCACAGTGTCTGGCTGTCTGTGAGGGATTATTCTATGCCTGCCTTCTGTTGTTTCTGTAAGGATTTAAGGTATTTTGTATCACTGATATCTGTGCAAGATTAGCCTCTTCTGAATCTATGATTGGTCTAGAGTATACTCTTGTTCACTGACCCCATCTAATCTTCTCAGATGTCTATTTTTATCTGTAGCCTTGTGTTTGATGTTAATGGTAATGCAGTATTGTGGGTATACTGGTTGGTATTAGCATCTGTCATCTGTCTCTTATGTGCACAATTTGGTGTCCTCCCTTTTTCTAATGTTATCATGGTGGTCACAGACTCTTTCTATACATCCCTCCCCTACTGATGTCAGCATGGGCCCCAAGTGGCCCCAAATTAATCCCTCTGTTCCTCTCCCCACCCCACTAACCTGCAATGTGAGTTCCCTTTCTTAAGTAAACCCTTCTTTGTCATTTTACAGTAATGGGCTCATACAGTATTTGTCCTTCTATGCTTGACTTATTTCACTCAGCATAATGTCTTCCAGGCTCATCCACATTGTGAGATGATTTGTGTATCCTTCGTTGTTCTTTAATGTAGCATAGAATTCCATTGTGTGAATGTACTATAATTTGGTTTTCCATTCATCCGTTGATGGACATTTAGGTTGTTTCCACCTCTTTGTTGTGGTGAATTGTGCTGCGATGAACGTTGTTGTTGTTGTTGTTATGTGCCGTCGAGTCGGCCCTGACTCATAGCGACCCTTCCTTGGGTTTTCGAGGCAGTATCACTACGGAAGTAGGATTGCCCAACCTTCCTTCCGAGGAGTGGCTGGTGGGTTTGAACCGCCAGCCGTCTGGTTAGCAGGCAAGTGACTTAGCCACTATCCTACCAGAGCTCCTTGCGATGAACATAGGTGTGAACATGGGTGTGCATATATATGTCTGTTCGTGCGCTGCCTCTCACCTCTACAGGATATATTCCTACTAATGGATTTGCTGGGTCAAATGGTATTTCTCTTTTCAGTTTTTTAAGGAAACGCCATAGCATATGCCACAATGGTTGTACCATTTTACAATCCCACCAACAGTGTACAAGAGTTCCAATCTCTCTGCAACCTCGCCAGCATTTTTTTTTTTTTGTCCTGTTGAACTTTGCTGTTATTGCTGATGTGAGATGATATCTCATTGTTGTTTTGATTTGCATCTCTCTAATGACCAATGATGGCGAGCATTTCCTCATGTGTTTGTTGTCTGTCAGCATATCATGTTTAGTGAAGTGTCTGGTCAAATATTTTGCCCATTTTTAAATTGGGTTGTTTGTCTTTTTGGTGTTGAGGTGTTGAAGTTTTCTATAGATTTTGGAAATAAGTCCTTTGTCAGATATGTCATAGGCAAATATTGTCTCCCAATCTGTATGTTCTCTTTTTACCCTTTTGACGAAGTCTTTTGATGCACGTAAGAATTTAATTTTTAAAAAGTCCCTGTCATCTAGCTTCTCTTCTACTTTCTGTGATTCTGGGGTATGTTTGATAGTGTATTTATGCATTAATTTAAGGTTCCTAGATTTACCCCTATTTTATTTTTGTAGTTGTGGGATTTACAGGTAAGTCTTTGATCCAGCTTGTTTTTGTGTATGGGGTGAGGTATGGGTCTTGTTTCATTTTTCTGCAAGTGGATTTCCAGTTTTGCCAGCACCATTTGTTAAAGAGGATCTCTCTTCCCCAATTAATGGGTTTCAGATCTTTGTCAAAGATCAGGTGTCCATAGATGGATGGGTCTATTTCTGGACTTCCGATTCTGTTTCTTTGGTCTATTTGTCTATCATTGTACCAATACCACACTGTTTTGACTACTGTGGCTGTATAATAGGTTTTAAGATCCGGAAGTGTGAGATCTCCCACTTTGTTCTCGCTCTTCAGAGGTGTTCTGCTTATCCAAGGTCTCTTTCCTTTCCATATGAAGTTAGTAATTGTTTTTTCCATGTCCTAAAACGTTTTGTTGGTATCTGGATTGAGATTGCATTAAATTGCTTTAGGTAGTATTGACATTTTCACAATATTCAGTCTACTTATCCATGAACAAGGCTGGTTTTTCTATTTTTGTAGAGCCCTTATCGTCTCTTGTAGTAGTGCTTTATAGTTTTCTCTGTGTAGGTCTTTTGTGTCTCTGTTGTTGTTGTTGTTGTTATGTGCCGTCAAGTTGGCCCCGATTCATAGTGACTCCTCCTTGGGTTTCCGAGGCAGTATCACTACGGAAGTAGGATTGCCCAACCTTCCTTCCGAGGAGTGTCTCTAGTAAGGTTTATTCCTAGATATTTTACTTTTAAATAGCTATTACAAATGGTATCATTTCCCTTATTTCTTTTACAGAAGTCTCTTTGTTGGTGTAGAGGTATCCAACTTATTTTTGTATGTTGACCTTGTACCTTGCCACTTGGCTGAACCTCTCAAATAGTTCCAGTAGTTTTTTTTTTTTGTTTTGTTTTTTTGAGTCTCTTGGGTTTTCTACGTAAAGGATCAGACTGTCTGCAAATACAGATAATTTTACTCCCTCTTTGCCAATCTGTATGCCTTTTGTTTCTCTTTCTTGCCTTATTGCCCTGGCCAGGACTTCCAATACATTGTTAAATTGAAGTGGTAATAGAGGGCATCTCTGTCTCATTCCCGTTTGTAAGGGGAATGCCTTGAGTCTTTCTCCATTAATAATGATGTTGAACATTGGATTTGCATATATGCCTTTTATTATGTTGAGGATTTTCCTTCTATACATATTTTGCTGAGAGTTCTGAACAGGAACGGGTGTTGGATTTTATCAAATGCTTTTTCTACATGGATTGATATAATCATATAGTTCTATTCTTTTGTTTTGTTTATGTGGTGGATTATATTGTTTGTTTTTCTGATGTTGAACCATCCTTGCATACATGGTGTGAATCTTACTTGGTCAGGATGTTTTATTTTTTAAAATATGTTGTTGGATTGTGTTGCCTAGGATTTTGTTGAAGATTTTTGCATCTATGTTCATGAGCAATATTAGTCTGTAATTTTCCTTTTTAGTGGTGTCTTTCCCTGGTTTTGGTATTAATGCCATGTTTGCTTCATAAATGAGTTTGGGAGTATTCCACCTTTTTTATGTTGTGGAATAATAGCTTGAGTAGCATATTTGGTAAAATATTCCCAAATATTTGGTAAAATTTTCCAGTGAAGCCATCAGGGCCAGAGTGTTTTCTTGTGGAAAGTTTTTTTTTTTTTTTTTTTTTTTTTTTTTGAGCTGTTCATTTTTTTTTCCTTTATTATGGGTATGTTCAAATATTTTATCTCTGAGTGGGATAGTTTAGGTAGGTCTTGTGATTCCAGAAACTTTTCCATCTCTCCTGGGTTCTCAAACTGGTTAGAATACAATTTTTGTAATATTCTGTCAGTATCTTTTATATTTCAGTTGGTTCTGTCATGATGTCACCCTTTTCAAGGCAAAGAATACCAGAAAGATATTTACTTGCATTTTATGGACTATGCAAAGGCATTTCGTTGTGCGGATCATGACAAATTGTGGATTACATTGAAAAGAATGGGAATTCCTCAACACTTGATTGTACTCGCAAGGAACCTATATATTGACCAGGAGGCTGTAATTTCAACAGAACAAGGGGACACTGCATGGTTTAAAATCAAGAAGGGAGTGTGTCAGGGTGGTATCCTTTCCCCTTAATTATTCAATCTATATGCTGAACAACTGATCCAAGAAACTGGACTATATGAAGAATGTGACATCAGGATTGGAGGAAGAATCATTTACAACCTGCAATATGCTGACAACACAACTTTGCTTGCTGAAAGGGAGGATGACTTGAGGCACTTACTGATGAAGATTGAAGAATACAGTCTGCAGTATGGATTACACCTCAATATAAAGAAAACAAAAATCCTCGTAACTGTACCAATAAGCAGTATCACGATAAATGGAGAAAAGATTGAAGTTGTCAAAGAATTCACATTGCTTGGTTCTACAATTGACGCCAATGGAAGCAGCAGTCAGGACATTAGATGATGTATAGCACTGGGCAAGTAGGCCGCAAAGAAACAAGGATGCTAGTGCTGTGCAAGTGCTGTGGAGCAAAGATGTTTCCTTGAGGACGAAGATGCGCCTGACACAAGCCATGATATTTTCTATCACCTCATATGTATGTGAGAGCTGGACAATGAATAAGGAAGACTGAAGAAGAATTAATGCCTTTGAGTTGTGGTGCTGGCGAAGAATGCTGAAAGTACTATGGACTGCTAAAAGAACTGACAGATCTGTCCTGGAGGAAGTGCAGCCAAGATGCTCTTTGGAAGCGAGAATGGCCAGACTTTGTCTCACCTACTTTGGTCATGATGTCAGAAGGGGCCATTCCCTGGAGAAGGATGTCATGCTTGGTAAGGTGGAAGGTCGATGCAAGAGGAGAAGACCTTCAACGAGATGGATTGACATGGTGACTGCAACAATGGGCTCAAGTATAGCAGGGATCATGGAGCTGGTGCAGGATTGGGCACAGTGTTTTGTTCTGCTGCTCATAGGGTCATTATGAGTCAGAAATGACTCGACAGCACCTAACAACAACATCTTTTTTTAAATTTCAGTTGGTTTTGTTGTGATGACACCCTTTTCGTTCACTCTTCTAGTAATTTGTGCCTTCTTTTTCTTTTCTTTTGTTAGATTTGCCAAGGGTTTGTCGATTTTGTTAATCTTTTCGAAGAACCATCTTCTTGTTTTGTTGATTTTCTCTATTTTTTTTGTTTGTTTGTTTTGTTTCATTTATTTCTGCTCTGATCTTTATTATTTCCTTACTTATAGATACTGTAGGATACTTTTGTTGTTCTTTTTCTAGTTGTTGGGGTTGTTGAGTTAGAGTGCTGATTTTGTTTCTTTCTTCTTTTTTGATGTATGCATTTATTGGTATAAACTGACCTCTGATTAGTGTTTTTGCTGTGTCCCATAGGGTTCGGTATGATGTATCTTCATTCTCGTTTGTTTCTAGGAGATTTTTTTTTTTCCCTACTTTTTATTTCTTCTATTACCCAGTAGTTTTTGAGCAGTCAATTTATAAACTTCCACATTTGATGTTTTTTCCTTGATCTCCCTATTATTCATTTCTAATTTTATATTATTGTAGTCCAAGAAGATGCTTTGTAGTATTTCAATGTTTTTTAGTTCATTGTGACTTGTTTTATGTCCTAACATATGATCTCTTCTGGAGAAGGATCCATGTGCACTGGAGAAGAATGTGAATTGTGCTTTTGTTGTGTGGCATATGTATATGTCTGTATATGTCTATGAGGTCAAGTCGGTTGATTGTGTTGTTGAGTTCTTCTGTATCTTTGTTGAGTTTTTTTCTCAGTTATCTGTCACTCCTTGAAAGTGATGTGTTAAAATCTCCTACTACTATTGTAGAGTTGTCTATTGTCCCTTTTAATTCAATTAATATTTGCTTCACAGATTTTGGAGCACTTTCATTGGGTGAATAAATATTTATTTATATCATAATCTCTTCTTTTTCAATTGACCCTTTCAGCATCATATAGTGTTCTTCTTTGTCTCTTATGCTGTTTTTCACTTTAAAGTCTATTTTATCAGATATTAATATTGCCACTCCTGCTTTTTTGGTTACCATTGACTTGGCATTTTTTTTTTCCCCCACCCCTTAACTCTTAATTTTTTTTTATCTTTTTGTCTAAGGTGGGTTTCTTGTAGGCAGCATATGTATGGATCTTCTTTTCTTATCCAGTCTGCCACTCTCTTTCTCTTGATTGGTGCAAGTAGTCCATTCATATTGAGTGTAATTAGTGATAGGTATAATTGATTGCTGTCATTCTATTGTGTTTTTTTGTCATGTTATCGGAGTTTCCTAGGTCCATATATTTTACTGTGCTGAGTTTGTTTTGTTGTCAAGTGCCTCCTCTCTTTTTTTCTTTATTGTTGGTTTTGTGCTTATTAAACCCATATGTTTTCCTTCCTCTGGATTTTCTTAGGGGACTCCTAATTTTCTCTGTGGTTACCTTGGAGTGAATTCTTGTCTCTATATTTGTAGAACAGTCTGTTCTGTGAGGACATTGCCTTGTTTTTCTCTCCATTTGCAATTTTTACCTAGAACTTTTATTCCCTCTATTTGGTTAGTTGTGGTTGTCATGTGAAGATTGGCTTCCTTGATTTTTAGTGTACAGTGTTTTATGGTCTTATTTTGAGTGCCTATTTCTGATTTGGCTTTAGTGTTGATGTTATATATCCTGATTTTTTTTTTTTTTTTTTTTTTTGTCCTCTCTTGTGGGTTCTCTATTGGAAGGACTTCCTTAAGCATTTCTTGCTGGGTTGTTCTGGTTTTTACAAAATTCCTTAATTTGTTTGTCTGAGAATGTCTTGATTTTGCCCTCATATTTGATGGACAATTTGACTGCATATAGGATTCTTGGTTGGAAGTTGTTTTTCTTCAGTGTTTTATATATGCCATCCCATTGCCTTCTTGTCTGCATGGTTTCTGCTGAGTAATCAGAGCTCAACCTACCTGTTTGATTATTATTAGCAATATTTCTTTTGTCCTGGGCAGCTCACAAAATTCTTTCTTTGTCCTTCATTTTGGAGAATTTGATTATGATATACCTCGGTGTTTTTTCTTGGGATTGATCTTGTGGGGGGTTCTATGAGCTTCTTAGACAAATATCTTTTCTTCCTTCATGATATGGGAGAAGTTTTCTGTTTTCTGTTAGTAGGTCTTCCACAATTTCTCAGTGTTTTTGTTTTGTTTTGTTTTGTTTTGTTTTGCCTCTTCTTGTTCTGGAATTTCTATGAGGTATATGTTTTTTTTTTTTTTTTTTTTTCATGGCATCCCACATAACTCTTAAGTTCTCTTAAATTTTTGTTCTGAATTTCTTCATACAGGCTGATGTCCAGGGATGTGTCTTCTAGTTGGGAAATGTGTTCTTCAGCCAGTTCTTTCCTATTCTTTTGTGCTTCCACTGAATTGTGTAATTCTGTGATTTTGGTATTCATCTTCTGGATTTCTAACTGCTGTTTTTGTATAAGTTCTGATGGTGCATTAATCTTGTTATTTTGTTCTTGTATGGCTTTCCTGAGTTCTTCCAGGGAGCTGTCTGTGTTCTCCTTGCTTCTGTTTGGGGTTTCCTTAAGCTCTTGTAGAGTTCTATAAACATACCTTCTAAATTCCTTCTTGGATAATTCTATTGGCTCCTCTTCTTCCATGTTTAATGAAACTTTTGTTTGAGATTTTACTTCTAATGTCTTATCCTATTTTTTGTTTTGTTTTGTTTTGTTTTATTTTGAGGTTGCCTGTTGTGTGCTAAACATTTTGAAGTCTTTAACTGTTAGTTTTGTATTGATTTGTTTTGTCTTTGTTTTATGATTTAATATTTGAAAAGGTGGAACTGGTGTATTTTATTTATTTATTCATCTTTTGGCTATTAATTCAAGTGTGCTGGGTTACTCTCCACTTTTCTTTGTGATGATAGAATCACTGTGTGGAATGTGGTTGCAAGTCTCAGTTTGTCATAAATGGATTTTAGGATTTGAGCTGGCATGTGTTATGGTGGCTGAATGTGGTTTTTCTATTGGATGAGGCAAGGTAGAGGCAAAGTAAGCCACAAAGCTGAACTAGGATAACTGTTCTGATTTGCAATGGAAGTTCTTCCCAGGGCCTGCCCACTTGTGGCTTTATTCTCCTCTCTGCTCCCACACTTCAGTGGTACCCAGAGCCAGAGGGAACTCAGCTCCCTCCCAGCAGTCCCATGTTTACCGATAAAAACAGGTGCTGAAGGTAGATCCATGGAGTGGCCACAGGTTCCCTGGTATGGCATTCTGTCCACTGCCCCAGGGAGGTCTCCAATGCCCTTTCTTGTCTGCCAATCAGCGCTCCCCCAAGGCTTCTGTGCCCCTTTCTTGCCCAGTGTTTCAAATTCACTGCAAGTAGATGTTGTTAATTTTCTTATAAATTTATTACTAGCTGCTTTGTATTTAGAGTTTGTCATTTTAAATGGTGTCTTCCATGAAAGCTATAGAGTTATCTCATCCTTCCCAATTTTTCATCTCCTGATGTTTTTCTCTTGCCTAATTGCATTGGCTAATGCCTGCAGCATATTTTTAAATAATATCCATGATACTGAGCATGACAGTATGAACCAATGATTTCCCACACAAATATATTAGCAAGCTAACCTACAGATGTCAATACAAAATCCTAAATTAAAATGAGCAAACATTATCAATGGGCATCTTAAAAATATAATCATTCATTATTATGTAGTGATATTTGAATATTGAGAGATCTATGGATTTAAGTCATTATATTAAAAGATCCAAGTAAAAAGAATGTGTCCATCTCCATAGATGTTAACAGGCATTTGGCAGCAGTCAGGAACCATTCATGATTTTAGAAAAATTAATAAATCAAGAACATATGAGCATTTTTTAATTGATAAAATATGTCTACCTTTGTTCAAAAGCCAAGATCCTACCCAAGGATGAGATACAAAGAGCATTGAAAATTTGGATGTTTTCTTTGTGCTCCACTTTATGAGCAATTTTAGGAGACATTCTAGAATTACATATAAACAAATGCTCTACTTTATTTTCATGGGAAAGTATGTGTTCTTCACAATACAGCTCTTATTTAGTGATTCTATTATTAAGAATTTACATATTCTTATTTCCCCCTGGTCTGTCATGGACTTAGAAAGAGTGTTGGGATACCTTCTGCTCATGGTTCTTCTTGTACCTATTGCTGTCCCACTGGTAGGAATCCTGTGCCATTTTGTGCAGATATCCAGCATAGCTCCACCTCGTCTGTCAGCAAGTTCAATGACAGTTTCAGTGTGTGTCTTGCTTAATGGTTTTGCCTAAATGATGTTTTTTTCTTATGTTAAGAAGTGTGTCCTGGGCTTATTAAATGCATTCTACCAAAACACAAACGTGCGTATTTCAGTTTATTCAAATGAGTTATCTTTGGTCTGTCTTCTATCATATATTGTACATATATTCTATATTAATATAATTTTAAAGTCTTTATGTTCAATTTCTTTGAGCTTTCTTGTGATTCCTTTTTCTGATATTTAGGAAGATTTTTTTTTTTTCTGTCCTTGTCATTACTTCTATGATTATAACTTTATATAGTATCCTTCACCCTTTAATTACTTAGCCAGAATTCTTTAGCTCCCTTCTGTAAGCAATGATAATACTTAGTGTCATTTCTGTGTCTCCCCTACTCTCTTACTGGCACTAAGTTTAATCAATAATTGTTGTTGTTGTTGTTATGTGCCTTCAAGTCGGACCCAACTCATGGAGACCCCTCCTTGGGTTTCCAAGGCAGTATCACTACGGAAGTAGATTGCCC